>NC_133492.1:13742472-13881577 GCF_025370935.1 Choristoneura fumiferana
AAATTGTTATCGCTGCCCCTAGGAAAGAAATTAAAAACATTGTAGCGAAGTTATGTATGTACTGTATGTTTTTAACCTTAAAATTCGGCTGGATTAAAAAAAAACGGCTACTGATATATTTCCAAATTTCTAAAAATGAAACAGTATAATGCTACATAATAGTTAGTTACGTGACTGATACATAATGCCTTATTATGTACAGCCGCATACATAATTATCTACATGCATATATCATAAGTTTTCTACAATACCTATGTACAGAAATACCTGCATTTTCGAGTTTGTGGTATGACTGACAATGACAGCTGTTATAGTTTTTTTTAATTCATAAACAATCTAAGTTTGACTCGATTTTGATTCTCAAATCGATTGTAATATTCGAGATTCAAAAGATATATTATGGAACAATGATTTTATTATTGATTGAAATTACAAATCGACTATACTTAGTTTTTTTTATAACATTAGAAAGAAGGTAATTTTAAATGATCCTGAACAATTCTACAATAATTCATGTCTTCAATATTTTTTTTATTGAAACACACTTCAAAATAAGTCACAGCAAAATGAAACAATTAGCAAGGATATATCGCTGCTTAAATACAAAAGGGCCACAAATAAAAAAAAATCATTATTTTTAATGCAATAGTTGCACGTTAAATAGCATTTTTTTTTGACTTGTGGCCCTTTTGTATTTAAGCAACGATATGATCATTTATATTCTTTTCATCACTTAAGCTCTGAAAGTAGGTTGCATTTACTTTGAAATCCGTGTTGTATCTTTAGGGATGTAAGTAAATTAAAAATAGATGGTGCTTTTGTATTCACGAACTGGTAAACAAGAGATTGTAATGCGTAATACTTACCTCCAAACCTCCATGCTAACATAATGCTGCTGGCCAGTGCTGGCTGAATGTGCCAAAGCCATGTGCGAGGCCATTTATAAAAAAAATTGGTCAAGTGCGAGTCGGACTCGTACATGAAGGGTTCCGTAAACAGTTCAGTAAAAGTTTTCTTAAACTTCTTCTAATATAAGTTTTTTTTTGCTGACTGTACTTTATGCCCCTGGTTACCAAAGTACCTACTCGTCTAGACGACAAACGAGTCCAAACTGGATGCGGTCGTGTCGTTTATCACAGTGTTCCTATGGTCACTCGCTAGCTTTATCATCAGATCAACTCCATGTTATAATAATATTGCATTGTCATCGGATCAACATGTGCGTTTAAATTTCAGCTCAATCGGTTGAGATATCCACTTCAAATTTGAGTTGAAAGATTCCACCCGAGCAAACATAGTCCATTCCCTACACTGCAAACATTATAATGCTTTAATAAGTTTTTTATAATTTATTGAATCAGGCGTTTTTGCGGAGGTCCATATCAATGAACTAAAATAATTTCCTTGCTCACCCGCGACCTTTCATAGCTAAGCTTATGCAAAATATGCGTGTCATGCAGTTCCTCCACCTCCACACTGTAAGAACAACACAAATCACACAAACCATCTATCACCACCACCACACTACACTGACGCGTTCGAACTCAACCAGAGCTCATCTTCAGAGTGACAAACCGTACACCATGCTACCAGTTTAGACTAACGAACCACAACCACCGTTTTAACTTGTCACTGTAACCCCCAATATACCCACATACGTTTTTGAAACAAAACAAAACTACCACAAAATATTAATAAATTTTTTAACCGTCCTTCAAAACTACCTTGATTTTTATTTATTTACTGTCAACGCATGTTTTATTAACAAGTTTAATAAGTTTTTGTTAAAAATTTCATTTTTAATACAAGCTTTTTTTGCCGAATGTACTTTTTGTTGACTGTACTTGCATTGTCGTCTAAACTACATATCTGTACCAAATTTCAAGTCAGTACTATTAACAATTGAGAAGTTCCCTCCTGCAGAGACGATCCTGGCAGGACCACCAAGATGTCACTACCAGATTATTGTATTGTCACCAAATTTACATAATTATGCCAAATTTCAAGTCGATCGGACCACTGGAAGTGGGTCAAATTTAGCTTCTAAGATTTGACCCAAACAAACAATAAATAAATAAATAATGAAACAGGGCAAGCTAAAGAAAAGCTTCTTAAAAATATCGCCGTAAGCACTTGTGCAAGTATTTCGAATTAAAAAAAAAATTGAATTCTCATCCTCTTTGGTTCTGGCTGTTTGCTACTGAATCCATTGCCCCCAAAAGCGCCGTGCGCGGATCAAAAAAATTAAATATGTCAACTCTGTTCATTCGCGGGAAATTCGGCGGACTTCGTATGTTGTGTAATTAAATAATAAGAAGCTCGACTAGTGTGAATAATAAATTTGAAACTGTATTATAAACCTTGTAAATAGTGTTAAATACTTAGTATGATTTTTTTAGTGTAAAAAACAATAAGTAAACATAGTGATTATACGGTGTGAATTTGGCGAGCGCTTTATCAAAGTTGGCTTCATTGAGGTTTATGATTCATAAATTGCTTTATTAATTTTGCTCAAAAACGAATAAAAATATATAATATTATCGAAGCTTTTATAAAACATCAAAATCGCAAACTTAAAAGGTAAATATTCAACCGAAATAGCTAGTCACGTAGTGGCTAATAACGTCTAGCAACCAAAAAACGCTGAAAAAAACACGTTTCTTGTATGACGACCCCCTTTAATTTGTAACTTTACTTTATTTTTAGTATTTGTTGTTATAGCGGCCATAGTAATACATAATCTGTGAAAATTTCAAGTGTCTAACTTTTACGGCTTCAGAGATAGAGCCCTGTGACAGACGGACAGATAGACAGACAGACAGACAGCGGAGTCTCAGTAATAGGGTCCCGTTGGCACCCTTTGGGTACGGAACCCTAAAAACATAAGACGGTTTGGCGCGATAAATTTACTTCCGCTGTTACAAATTGCGTATACATTTATATTGGTTTTTCTATATTTACTCGCATTTGTGACGAGATGAAAAGTAGTGTTCAACTCGAGTGTAAATGATCAATTACACCCGCGAACTATAAGCACCCCTCGTTCGCTTCGCGTGCGCCTAAATATTTGGGAGTTATTGATCACTTACAACCCTAGTCAGGGTATCTAGGGAAGTTACGGGTACAATGATTATGAAACAATAAATTTAAAATTTAAAAAACCCCCGACTTAAAAAAACGCCCGAAAAAAAACGCCGACAAAAAAACGCCGCCAAAGAAGACAACTAAAAAGTAAAAAATAATTATGCACTACCAAGCTGTTGCCCGCGACTTCATCTGCGAAGAATTCGTTTATCCCTATCCCGCCGGGACTATGCTGATTTCCCGCAAAGTTATCCTAAGTTAATTTAGTATGAGTACCTAGAATATAAGTATGCATAATTATTTTTTACTTTTTAGTTGTCTTTTTGGCGGCGTTTTTTAAGTCGGGGTTTTTTTAGTTTTAAATTTAAGTTTTTTTATTTCATGTTTTTTAAACTTTGCACTTATATATTATTTTTTAAAAGTGTGTACTAGTGTGTTGGATATACTGGCTGCAGCATCAGCTCATAGTGTTGCCACCACTGCATTGTATGTAGAATCAAATACTGATCAAAACGAATCAAACACGACACATGTGCTATTATTTTTTCAAGAGTATACTGGTGTGCTGGATATCCTGCTGCAGCATCAGCTTGTCCTGTTGCCACCACTGCATTGTATGTAGAATCAAATACTGATTAAAACGAATCCAAACATGACATATGTGCTACTATTTTTAATAGAGTGTACTAGTGTGCTGGATGTCCTGGCTGCAGCATCAGCTCATCCTGTTGCCACCATTGCATTGTATGTAGAATCAAATACTGATCGAAACGAATCCAAACACGATATATCTGCTATGATTTTATCAAGAGTTTACCTACTAGCATTCTGGATATCCCGGCTGCAGCATCAGGCCGAGAATTCCATAATCTTGCATAGTTATATAGCATATATGGGTATTTCAAATTTTAGGTCCCAAATATGTTTGGAAGTAAAGTAAATACCCGTTATGCGTCTAAGATTCCTACCGCAGCGAACAAAAGAACTGATGATCTTGAAACGGCTGAACCGATTTTGATAAAACATGTCTAACAACCATCGCTAAAAAACCTGCTTTTAAATAAAAAAAAACCGCATTCAAATCGGTCCACCCGTTTAAGAGCTACGTGCCGCAGACAGACACACAGACAGACACGCAGACAGACACACAGACAGACACACAGACAGACACACATAGCGGTCAAACTTATAACACCCCTCTTTTTGCGTCGGGGGTTAAAAATACAATGACTCTTTATTGTACCTATACCTAAAATAGTAGGTAAGCAATACAGAAATACATAGAGAAAAATTACAATGTAAGCAATAGGCGACCTAGTCGCTCAAGAGCGATCTTTTCCAGGCAACCTCAACCAACAACAATAGTAGTAGTATTATTAACAATATGACTATTCACCATTTACATAACAAACCTTAAAAAAATATTGCTAGATTGTAGTAACTTACTATAGCGTTGCCACAAATAAGTGTGTCATGGTACTCATGGTAGAGCCAGGCCTTTTAGTCAGCGGGCGCTCGCTGAGGCCTAATCGGAGCGGAGCGGACTTAAAATGTGGCATACTTATTAGTTATAAGGCATTATTATGTACGTCCCGTGACAATACATTACCTCATCTGCCAGTTAAATTTTGGTGGTCCGGCCAGTATCGTCACCGCAGGACGGAACTCTTCAACGGTTAATGGTATCGACTTGAAATTGGTTCGCAAATGTAGTTTGGGTGACAATCCAAGTAGAGTCAACGTAATGTCCAGTCAACAAAAAAGACCGTATTTTTTTTTTGAACAAACACATATATTACTAGCCTTTTATTTGCTACCAGAAAAATAGGTTAGGTTAGAGCTGCGATAATTATATAATCCTACTAATATTATAAATGCGAAAGTTTGTGAGTGAGTGAGTGAGTGAGTGAGTGAGTGAGTGAGTATGTTTGTTACTCTTTCACGCTGAAACGGCTGGACGGATTTGGATGAAATTTGGCGAAAAGTTAGTTTATAACCTGGATTAAAACATAGGATACTATTTATCCCGGTATTCCCACGGGATAGGGATAAAATCTTGAAATAACAACCTCTGGGCTTAGAGTCATGAAATTTGGTATGTAGGAAGCTGGATGTCTAGAAAAACACATAGACGACTTTTTGACCCGATATTACCACGGGATACCTAGGAATAAAATGTCGAAATAACAACCGCTAGGCTTAGAGGCATGAAATTTGGATGTAGGTAGCCGTATGTCTGGAATATCACATAAGTACGTTACTTTCATCCCGATATTCCCACGGTATAGTTTTGTAACTAAGGGACCCCATACATACCTGTATTATTATTATTATAATTATTTCGTATTTTTTTCTTTAATTGTATACTGTAGTTTTTAAGTATTTTATTTGTAATTATTTTATTTAGAAAAATGACTTTCTGCCAAGTTTCTTGCGACGCATTCTTCTTGGCAATGATGGTCTTTCCGAAAGCGCTGGTAGTATAAAAAATGACGTGTAAAAGTGCCCATTGCGGCCTATTTACTGAGTAAATGATTTGAATTTGAATTTTGCATTTGAATTTGGATAGGGAAAATTTTTGAAACTTCAGCACAGGGTTTAGAGTCTTGAATTTTGTACAGTTATTCACAACACAACCTCAATGAAGACCACGATATAAATATTGGAAATTTCCAGGGGAATTTTGTAAAATACCGAAAATTTCAATTGCAGCTACCACACCGATTAATTTACGCGTGCGAAGCCGCGGGTAAAAGCTAGTATATAAATAAAATAGGTTAGATTAGAACTGCGACCATACCCGAATCTAACTCCTACTAGAAAAGTAGTTTGTATTAGGTTAGAATAGAACTGCGACTCCCGCAGAATCGAACTCCTACCAGAAAAGTAGGTTAGGTTAGAACTGCGACCTTTGCAGAATCTAACTGCTACCAGTTTGCAGCAAACGCGAGCAAAACTTTAGCCCAATCTGCCGTTTTTATTAAATCCTACGTATATTATAAATGTGGAAGTTTGTGAGTGAGTGAGTGAGTGAGTATGTTTGTTACTTTTTCACGCTGAAACGGCTAGACGGATTTGGATGAAATTTGGCGAAAAGTTAGTTAATAATCTGGATTAAAACATAGAATACTTTTTATCCCGATAATCCCACGGGATAGGGATAAAATCTTGAAATAATAACCGCTGGGCTTAGAGTCATGAAATTTGGTATGTAGGTAGTTGGACGTCTGGAATAACACATAGGCGACTTTTTGACCCGATATTCCCACGGGATACCTAGGGATAAAATCAAGAAATAACAACCACTGGACTTAGAGCCATGAAATTTGGTATGTAGGTAGCTGGACCTCTGGAATAAGACATAAGCTACTTTTTATCCCGATATTCCCACGGGATAGGGATAACATTTTGAAATAATAACCGCTGGGCTTAGAGTCATGAAATTTGGTATGTAAGTAGCTGGATGTCTGGAATAACACATAGGCTATTTTTTACCCCGATATTCTCACGGGATAGGGATAAAATCTTGAAATAATAACCGCTTAGCTTAGAGTCATGAAATTTGGTATGTAGGTAGCTGGATGTCTAGAAAAACACATAAGTGACTTTTTGACCCGATATTCCCACGGGATACCTAGGGATAAAATCGCGAAATAACAACCGCTGGGCTTAGAGTCATGAAATTTGGTATGTAGGTAGCTGGACGTCTGGAATAACACGTAGGCGACTTTTTGACCCGATATTCCCACAGCATACCTAGGGATAAAATCTCGAAATAACAATCACTGGGCTTAGAGCCATGAAATTTGGTATGTAGGTAGCTGGACGTCTGGAATAACACATAAGCGACTTTTTGACCCGATATTCCCACGGTATAGGGATAAACGGGATTGGGAAAATGCAAAATTCCCGCAGGATAGGTACATAGAAGTAAGTAAGACAATCCAAATTCGGAGCTGATTTTAAAAATTATTTCACTAAGTAATAGTAATCTGCAGTATCTCTGATTGGCATAGGCTGCTTTTCTACAGAAAAATACAAAATTCCCGCAAGATCGAAATACTTAAGTAAATTCATCATTGGGGTTGATTTAAAAATATATTTTACCAATTGGGAGCTACATTATCCCTGATTGGCATACGCTACTTTTCTCCGGAAAAGGTAAAACTTCCGCGGGATAGCAAAAGTGATTCAATATCAGGGTTGATTTATTTTATATTCTATATCTAACTCTACCGGAACAGTACCATGACTGGCTGACTGACAGACAACGCATAGCCAAAAACTAAACTGGTGCTAGAGACTTGAAATTGGCTTATATGGATGTTGCATTGGCAACACCAAAAAAATGTAAATGTCAGACGCAAATTAACATATAGTGTTACGATTCAGCTCCGGTCTTTTAATTCGTCTCTCTATAAAAAAGTGCCCTACAGTAGCTGAAACACAAATAAAATAGTTGCAACGCAACATATGGTCCATCGAGCCTTCTTGGAACCGAAGATCCTCCGAAATCAGCGACCGGCGCGGCGACTAACCTATAACCACGCGGTGCAACAATTTCGTCGATTCCAAGAAAGAAGCAGCAGCGAATTTTCTGCCGCATTTTTTGTGCGCGTAGACACCAGAACATTTTACAGCTCAGCGCTTAAATAAGGACTGGTGAGCAAGAAAAAAAATCAGCGTGAAGCCACACTTCCGGTCTCCATGACACTCGTTTTGTCCGCCCGCGATTTCCGAGAATTCACTCAGCGAGGCAGCGCGTTTTGTCGGTTGGCAGCGCTGCTTCCGGTAAATCTACAAACAAGCAACAAGCAACGAACGAACCGAACTGGGGACAGGCGAAATCGAGATTGTAGAAGACTGCGTTCGCGTTCCAGTGTGCTAGTTTAGATTTTTTAGTTTTAAATTAGATTCAATGATCACGGCTCTTAATTGTTTCGCGTTTTGAGTTGTTATAACTGTAATTTTTCAATCAAAATGACCGAGTCAGAAAAAGTGTCGCTGGCGCAATTGGTGTGGCGCGTGGCCATGCAAAGGCTCCATAACCCGGTTATTGAACTATTCAGGTGAGTTGAGTAATAAACCTCTCACAGAACTAAAAATTAAGCGGGATAGGCTGATCCACGTGTTCCAAAATTTCGAGTCACTTCAGGTACAAATTGATGTCATTGAGCCTGATGACCAGCTTGCCGGGGTGGAAGACACCTATTGTCTTATCCTGCAGAGACTCGATGACGCGATAGCGGCGCATCACAGCTCGGGCGTGGCGCCTTCCTCCTCGGCGATAGGGCCATCAGTGCGCACCAAGTTACCGAACATAGAGATTCCCAAGTTTGATGGGAAATACAAGGACTACCAAACATTCATTGCGCTGTACGATTCCATGATTGCAAACAATAGTGAAATAGATAATGTGCACAAACTCTATTATCTTAGGACGCTCCTTGAGGGGGAGCCCTTAAAACTGATAGAAAACTTATCACTGTCATCTGAAAGTTATACAGCAGCTAAAACATTCTAAATGACAGATACAATAACAAATTTCAGATCATGGCAGAGCACATAAATAGCTTATTAGACTCTAATCCTATAACTAGATCAACGCCTAGTAATATAAGAGAGTTTGTGTCAGGCATAAAGCAACGCATAGCAGCACTGCAGAACCTAGGGTTGCCTGTTGAGTCCTGGGATGTAATCTTAGTCATTATTCTGTGTAAAAAGCTAGATTTGCTCACAAATCGCGCATTTCAGCTAGAAGAGATGCCAAAGCGGAACCCAAACTTAGTGAGTTGATCCAATTTTTAGAGAAGCGGGCACTGGCTCTGGAGCTTGCAGAGCCTGCCATAGCTGCACCAAGGTGCAGTTCGAAAGGCCAGCAATGAACAGCAGGCCTACATGGAAGGCAGCAACTGTGGCAGCAGCTCCGATGGCAGAACCAGACTTAGCAGCAAGCTCAGAAATGGAGCACACAGCCCGGCCCGGATCAGCTACTGCATCTGAAAAGCCCTGCGCATTCTGTAAGTGTTCCCACAGATTATTTACCTGCCCTAAGTTTCAATTAGCTAAACCAAAAGATAAGATAGAGTTTGTAGAAATTAACAAACTGTGCAAAACCTGCCTGAACCCGCACAGAGGAAAGTGTAGGTATCACTTCAAGTGTAATTACTGCAAAGGCAATCATAATTCGCTTCTTCACAGCGAGACTGAGGCCCCAGTCTCCAATCCTGTCTCGCTGCTGACAAATAAACAAACAAACCATGTTCTTTTGCCCACAGCCAAGGTTAAACTTATCTGTCAAAATGGCAAAGAAATTCAAGTCCGTGCTCTGCTGGACACCGGTTCACAGGTATCTTTCATCACTGACAATACTTTAAAAATTTTAGGGTACATCCCTGTGAGAAATGAGACATCCATAATTGGAATAACCCATGCAGAGAACAAAACCCATTTCTCTGTGCGGCTGGAAGTACATTCCAATGCATACCCATTCTCACTACCAGTAGAGTGTCATGTAGTAGACAAGATTACTATGAACCTACCACAAAATATGATTGACATGACAACATTAAACTTGCCCCCTAGTCTGAAGTTAGCTGATGACACATTCAACGCACCAGGAGACATTCAAATGCTAATGGGGGCTGATATTTTTTTCCAGATCCTGCTGCCAACGCAGACTGAGCCTCCACGCCAGCCTGCTTCAGCAGCACAGTCTCCACCTTCACCTCCATGCATCATTAACACTCTCTTCGGCCACATTGTAGCTGGTAACATTAATCATAATGGTTTGCAAACCAGTCGGCAATCAAATAAGGTAACAAGTCTTTTCTGTCAATCATGTGAAACAAACATTAATGAAAACTTAACTAATTTTGGAAAACTGAATCCGTCCCAGAAATATTTAATGAAACAATGGAACAGAAACTATGTGAAAAGGTTTTTCAAGAAACTGTGCAGTTAAAAGACAACAAGTTTCAAGTGGCAATGCCATTGAAACTTCCATTGGCCAATGTCAATGAAACATTAGGCAATTCCTTTAATTATGCATTAAAACGATTCATAAACTTAGAAAAACGGTTTGCCAAAAATCCTAATCTATTTGAGGAATATAAAAGGTTTATTCATGAATACTTGTCACTAGGGCATGGCTCTTATGTTGATATCAGTCAATACGATTTTGCAAGTGACCCTCTCTACTTTCTTCCCCATCAACCAGTCATAAATGAGGACAGTAAGACAACCAAACTTCGTGTTGTATTTGATGGGTCCATGGCCACAAACAAGAAGGTATCTTTAAATGACATACTGCTCAATGGCCCAGTTGTTCAGCGAGAACTCATAGAGGTACTCCTCTTGTTCCGAGTAGATAGCTTCATTTTCATAACCGATATCAGGCGTATGTTTAGGAACATTGAATTGGACCCGCAACAAACTTCATTGCAGAATATTCTGTGGCGGGACTCACCTGATCAGGAAATAAAATGTATACAGCTAAAGACCGTCACATATGGCCTCAAAAGTTCCTCATATCTTGCCACGCGCTGTCTCAAAGAATTGGCTGACAGACATAGGGACGAATATCCGAAAGCAGCCTTTGTACTGGATAATTCTTGTTACGTAGATGACATTCTGGTGGCTGATGACAATTTGAACGTCTTCATTGAAACCAAGCAACAATTGTCAAAATTACTGAGTTGGGAAGCTACCAATTGCATAAGTGCTTCCAACGCACCCGAATCCTTAAGGAGGTGCCGATAGAACAGACAGTTTTGATGAAGTTAACTTTCAAGAACAAAATTAAACACTAGTGTCAATTATAACATTAAAGATGACTGTTTCAAATTCTCATCACCCCAACCAACCAATGATAAAACTGTCACAAAACGACAAATATTGAGCTTTATTTAGTAAATTCTATGACCCTCTGGACTAATAGGACCAATATTTGTTAAAGCAAAAATAATTATGCAGAGCTTGTGGGCAGCAAATATCAGCTGGGACTCGCCCCCACCTACAACATATATAACGAATGCAAGATTTCATGAAAAGTATTTATAAAATGCCAACAATAGCCATACCTAGAAATGTTAACTTGAAGGATGCTTTAGTTATACAAATCATTGGATTGCAGATGCAGCCTCGTCCGCAGCGTATGGTGCTGCGCCTATCTACGAGTGATCGATACAGCAGGCAACGTAAAAAATCTCTGCCTCAGCTCAAAATCGCGAGTAAATCCCCTTAAAAAGCCTTGACTATTCCTAGATTGGAGCTAAACGCCGCGTTGCTGCTTATCAAATTAATAGTCAAAATCCATGACACACTCAAGTTAAAATTAAAAATTGATGATTATTTTGTATTCAGATTCACAAGTAGTTCTGTCATGGATCAAAACAGATTTGACTAAGCTCGACACTTATGTTGCGAACCGAGTCAAAGTAATACTCCAACATAGTGCCCAGCACAAGTGGCTGTACGTCAGATCCGCAGACAATCCCGCAGATTGCCTAAGCAGAGGTATTTTGCCGCACGAGCTCAGCAACCATGCACTGTGGTTTCAGGGCCCCAGTTTCCTATATGACAAAGATCATGTCTTTCACGCCTACGAACACACACCGAAACCGGTATCTGAAACCGAGCCACTGGTAGCATCTGTGAGCTCCGAGCTAGTAGTGTGCCCAGTTGCTCAAATACAAGCAACTGACATATTTAGTTCTTTATTAGAAAGAATCTCAAACATTACCAAAATGCAAAGAGTATTGGCGTATATGATCAGATTTTGTTGCAAGTTAACGAAGCGCAGTGCATTGTACACCGCAAGGCAGAATGGTGACTCTCATACATCCCAAGATAAAACGCTCTTGCAAGTGACAAAACTTTGTACAATGCAGGCAATAGATGGTAGTCCATTTCTAACCTCTGCAGAACTTAACAACTCTCTCTTATTACTAATTCAGTATGTACAATGCACAGAGTTTCAGGTCGAGATGAAGGCGCTCCGCGCTAATAAGCAGATCAAAGGCAGCCTCCAAGGCCTACACGTCTTCATCGATAAAATAGGCACGCTGCGCGTGGGCGGGCGCTTACAAAACGCCATGATACCGTACACCCAGCGCCATCCTGCGATTTTACCTAAAAACACCAAGCTTACTGATCTGATTATTAGGGAGGAGCATCACAGGCTATTACATGCAGGGCTTAAATTGGTAGCAAGTGGTTTGAGTCAGAAATATTATATAATAAACGGCCAAAGCGAAATTAAAGGAATTATATCAAAGTGTGTAACATGTTTCAGACTCAAGGCAGTTGCCGCCAAACAGCTGATGGGCTCTCTGCCTAGCGATCGAGTAAATCCGAGTCGGCCTTTCGAAAAGGTGGGCGTTGATTACTGTGGACCTATTTCTATAAAGCAGTCCAGAGTGAGGCGGTCATTGGTCACAAAGGGATACATAGCAGTATTCGTATGTTTTGTAACAAAAGCTGTCCATTTGGAGCTGGTATCTGACCTCCGAACTGACACCTTTCTCGCATGCTTCAAACGCTTTATTGCACGCAGGAATAAGCCCACACAAGTGTATTGCGACAACGCGTCCACTTTCAAAGGCGCTAAGAACCAGTTAGACGACCTCTATAGATTGTTCAATTCGCAGACCCACCAGTCACAAGTCCAGAGTTACGCAGCAAACTTAGGTATCAATTTTAATTTCATACCTAGTTATAGCCCTGTATTTGGTTCTTTATGGGAAGCTGCCGTGAAAAGTACAAAACACCACCTCAAGCGCGTGGTCGAGAGAGCCGTACTCACATACGAGGAGTTAAATACAGTATTAGTGCAGATAGAGGGCGTATTAAACTCTCGTCCGCTGACCCCTATGTCGCCTATCGACAAGGACGATTTTTCATTCCTTACCCCGGGTCATTTTTTAACGGGAGCTCCTCTGAATAGTTATCCAGAACAAGACGTTAGCTCTACACCTACAAATAGACTAAAATTTTGGAAATTGTGCACTAGCATGCAACAGCAGTTTTGGAAGGCCTGGTCCCAATCGTATCTAAATATGTTGCAAAATAGACCCAAGTGGAAGCAGGACCAGCCCAATATTAAGCCTGGTATGTTGGTACTCCTTGTAGAGATAAATACTCCTTCTCTCCTGTGGCCTACTGCAAGGGTCACAAGAGTTTTCCCAGGTACAGACACCAAGGTTCGTGCTCTTGAAGTTATCACTCCGAATGGTAATAAGCATGTAAGATCTGTACTAAAGTCTGTATCCTGCCTATTGATCAGTAGTAATAAAAATAATATTGATACTCAACTCACCTGCAGTACAGTAGGTATAAATAGTATTAAGATAGCGATGATCTCATTTAATGGTCTACCTGATTAGATACTAAGATTTAATAGAATCACTAAGTGTTATGCTTAAGACTGATCATTACTTGCCTAACATGTACCAGATTTATATAAGATACTTGAAGGTGTATGTTCTACTGTGTTATGAAAATGTTACCTTAAATACCTAGCTGGTATTATAATTGTATTACTTAAGAATGCAGTGTTATTAAAAGAGAAAAAATGTGCAAATAAAAGCACTCTTGGGTTTAAAGTCATAGGAATGACATGTTTTAGTTTTTATGTTTTGTAAGTTGTTATAAAGCACTCTAAGTTTATAGTCTTAGAAATGACTGATGTTTAGTTTAATATACTTGTCAATGTGTTACATAGTTTGTATGTAATTAAGAGGTGTATTTAGGGAATAGTTTCATCTTTCAGAAATATTTCATCAACCTAGATTTATATAACTACAGTCCACTTTTATTTGTTTATTTCTGTGAGGGGGAGCTATGTTGCATGGCAACACCAAAAAATGTAAATGTCAGACGCAAATTAACAATATAGTGTTATGATTCAGCTCCGGCCTTTTAATTCGTCTCTCTATAAAAAAGTGCCCTACAGTAGCTAAAACACAAATAAAATAGTTGCAACGCAACACTTATTCAACTTACTTACTTACTTACTCAATTTATAATCTACGATTACAATTAGTTAAAATCAAACTAAATAGCAACAGTAGGTACACATTCACTATTTAATACATCACGGGAACATGAAATAACTGTATAAGTATTTATTTTAATTATACAATAAGATTCGCCGTCTCCATCCCGACACAATTTTAAATAAGCAACTTTGTAGCATGGAAGAAAAGTAACTTACTTTTGCTTTAGCCACTCGACGTTTTGGCACCCAACATTAACCTACTAACACTGTAACGCTCGAACCTCGAACTTTCTGCAAGTTAAGTACCTAGTTAAGTTGACTTTTTACCTCACTTCTAATGCAGCTACTCATTAAGCTGGCAATATTCGACATTGCACCGAAACTAAACTATTTGCATGGTAATATTGTCATAAGGTTCCCACTGTTTTAGGGATTTCTGTCTACAGTACAATACAATGACTCTTTATTGTCAACCAGAAATAGTAAGCGATACAGAAAACAGGTACTTAAACAGAGAGAAAATTACGAGCAAGCAATAGGCCAATAAGCAAAAGCAAGCAACAGGCAAGCAAAGGCCAAACAACCAGTACAAATCAGTGCAAACAAACAATGTTTATTTTTTATTACCTAAAATAATTTTATTATAGTGCTTTTTAAGGATAATTCCGTCTGTTTTTTATTACAGTTTTTTTTATTATAGTCTTTGGGTCATTATAATTATGTTACATAGTAATATGTTAATTGTTAGTTTGTGTAAGAGAGTCAAAAATGTTTTTCACTAGAGTCTAATTTGCTCAAAATATGATAGCAAAGCTAAGTTGCTATATTCTCATAAGATCCAACGTTCCATTTTACGGACTACAAATTGTACTCGTTCTGGCCCCAGGGAACGTAAACAATAATCAAATGTCATCGTAAGGTCCTAAATTAAATACCTACCTTCATAATAGCATGTTATTCGTTACTACAAATGTCCTAAACTATTTTGGGTGTTTCGAAAACATCAGCTATTTTAGTTTGACGTTAGTTAAGAGACACCTAAGCTGTATGTACAGTCACCAGCATAAATATCTGCCACAGCGGAGCGTGCAAAAATATCTGATACGTCCTTCCGGCCCTAGAAATAGAGTCGTATCAGATATTTATGCACGCTTGTTGTGTCAGATACTGGTGCTGGTGACTGTACCTACCTAATATCCGTAATTTTATAGATCGTAAAAAATAAATATCTCTCTTGTTTCTGTACTATTAGCGGTTGCTATGATGTTTAACATTTCGAAATAAACATCAATCTCTTTTTATGCCTCATGCAGGCAAATATTAGTGAAACTTAAATATAACTAAGAGGTTTAACACACTCCACTTTCAGATTATAAACTCAAATTTGCATTGAAGTAACCCCTTCTCAAATTAAGCAATTCACCGGAATTGTCCAACACAGGCATACCTTATATATTTCGAGACTAGCTTTTGCCCGCGGCTCCGCCCGCGTGGTATTCGGTTATCGCGAGCTGTTCCCTCGGTAACTGTGCATTATTCCGGGATAAAAAGTAGCCTATGTCACTCTCGGGCCCATAAACTATCTCTATTCCAAAAATCACGTCGATCCATCGCTCCGTTACGGCGTAAAATACGGACAACAACACAAACACACAAACATACAAACACACTTTCGCATTTATAATATTAATACTTATGGATTAAGTGCCTAAATGCCAAGTTTCGTGGTTTTATCTTCGACAGCGACGAACTTCCACCATATAAACTTTCATCCCCTATTTCAGCCCCTTAAAGCTTCTTTTTCGCAATAAAAGATATAGCCTGTGTTCTTTTCCAAGATCTTTTCTATCTCTGTACCAAATTTCATCAAAATCAGTTCAGCGGTTTAGGCGTGAAAGCGTAACAGACAGACAGACAGAGTTACTTTCGCATTTATAATATTAAAAGTAGAAGTATGGATATTACCTGCCAAATACAAGCAATAAAAGTGTGTGTAATTCATCAGCCTGAGAGGAATAGCGGAGTATTTGAAAGACAGTAAACTTGCACAAAAGGACAGCTATTAACCACAATTTAGTACGGTTCTGGTTTCAACTTTAATATATACATCTCTATTTAATACATGAGGCAAGAAAGGGACAAAACTATGATGAATGAATATTGTGGCATTTGAGGCTCATACTACCCGTGAAAAGTGCTAATCTGAGTAAAGCTTTCGAAATTAGTTAGAGAGACAGACGGTCGACACTAAGCCGAATTAAGGATTCTGTCCACTAGACTGTATGTACATATACTAGACCTAATATTTCGATGTCTTGTGGAATGAATGCTTGAAGATTCATTTAGATGACGCGAGAAATATCATGCAAGATACAGTACATAATCGTCGATAATCGATCACTTACCCACACTCATTAGCTTTTTCCCGCGGCTTCGCCCGCGTGGAATTCGGTTATCGCGCGCTGTTTCCTCGGGAACTGTGCATTTTTTTGGGAAAAAGTAGCCCATGTCACTCTCTGGCCCATAAACTATCTCGTCGCTCAGTTTCGACGTGAAAGACGGACAAACATACAAACACACACACTTTCGCATTTATAATATTAGTACGGATAGCCGCACAGCTCCGCAATGTAACAAACTTCGCACGATATTCCTAGCATAATCTAAAATTAAGCTTAACTTAAATTACTATGAGTAGGAAGAAGATGTTTTTATTCAGCAATGGATGTATGCGATGTATACCTAGTGCCATTCACGAAGACGCGTGATTTTGACAAAATTAGACATTACCTACTGACTGTAATATAAGAACCACGGCACGCGTCATCGTGAATGATTCTACCTATATCACTATGAGTGGTAGCTTGACGCGCAGACACGTAACAGTATCAGTAACGGCCCGTCACAGACAAAACACGATATTTAACGGGAAAGCCTGGATACGCGACGTTGCCAGACCAGTACAGCTACTACGAAATTCGAAAATCGAAGTTCGTATGTGCCGTCCCGCAGTCGCTAATATTATTTAACACGAGAGTGAGAGGGATGGTACGACACGAACTTCCATTTTAGAATTTCGTAGTAGCTCTTCTGTTATTGCACACGGCAGTGCAAATTACATAGCAACTGCTATATTCCCGGCCAGATAACCCACTGCCGAATAATTTAAATCCTTATATAAATCTACCCAACAAACAAGCCCAAACAAGGAATCACATACACGAAGAATTATAAATATTACCTACCAAAATGATTTAAGAATTGAATTTCCAAAATTCACGCATGTTATGCGCGCCCTTCGCTAAAAATTTGCTTGCAAATTTTAAAACACATTTTTACTGCCTCAGAGCGTTATGAAATGCAAGATAAATACCGAAAAGTCAGGGACGTTTCAGATAATCTCATTATTAACTCGGGTAACCTTAGTGGAGTTATATTTAAAGGACTAATAACCCTGCGATGGCCAGCTAATGATGCACCGGCGAGTGTAATTCAATTTCAGAGCACCTCATATCCGACTAGTGTTGTTAGTAACTTGAGTCCCGAGTTCTAAAAAATAATGCTTAGACTCTAGAGTCTAATTTCATTAAATTATTTTTAAGCTGCAGTTGTTTTGAGTTTCGTGTTTTAACCGACTTCAAAAAAGGAGGAGGTTCTATGTTCCAATGTTTGTAATTTTTTTTATGTATGTTCACCGATTACTCAGTCAATTGTGGACCGATTTTCAAAATTATTTTTTTATTCAAAAGAGTATTCTTCTGAGGTGGTCCCATTGTCAGCAAGTTAAGATCTGATGATGGGATCCTAGGGAAATCGAGGGCAAACCTCAAATTTTATAGGCACACCTATGACGATTTTGGCATTTTTAGCATTAAGATGAGCATTTACATTCAGAAAGTATCTGGTAACCTGGACCTGATGAATAAGACTGTAGATGACCAATGGAACTCATCAAAGCTAAGTAATGCTCACTTGTCTATAAACGATCATGATAAATATACCTACCTAGATAAGCGACTAAGAAGAAGCTTTTAAGTTAATGATTATTTCGAACTGATTTGATGCTGAAGCCAGAAAGGCAACGGAACTCTGTTATAAAACAACGTAACTAAGTCGTGTTTGGACTTAATGGAATGGTTGTGAGATGTTCTTTGGCTACAAATCACTAAAAAGTGAGAAATAAAGAAAATTTTTAACAAAAAAGTAAAACCGACTTCAAAAAAAAACAAAATAACAAAAAATGGAACCGACTACAAAACCCTTGAAAATATTTTCTAGATACGTACTAGCTCGAAGTCGGTGACTCAGCACGAGGGATTGAAACCCCATGTAGGTGAGGTAGACGACTATTGTCCCAGTCCTGCTGGCTCGTGCTGAGGCACCGACTTCGAGCTAGTACGTACCTAGAAAATATTTTAAAGGGTTTTGTAGTCGGTTCCAATATTTGTTATTTTGTTTTTTTTTTTGTATTAAACTCGAGTTTTATTAATAAAACTTGAAATCGAACTCTAAAAAAATCGAAAACTTAACTTACTTATCCTATGTCACTCCGAAAGTCATGACGAATCTAATGATACCTCATATGTTACGAGTAATATCTGTTCAGCAGCATAGGCTGCAGAGAAACCCAGAGAAATAGATGGACATAAGTACATCGATATTCATACGCCTACATACATAGGGTCGAAAAACAACCATGTATATATGCGTGCAGATGTTTTTTGTTGTTTTAATATTCCGACCAAATTCTTACTTATTTATGTATAAAAGGTTGCTTGGAAGAGATCGCTCTTAAGCGATAAAGCGATATTGTTTATCTTTTAATTTCCTTTCTGTGTGCCTGTTTTTCTGTATCGGTTACTATTTTTGGTGTACCATCAGCCAAATATGTGGTCTACCGCCCTAAAGTTGATAATCGTTTGCACGTCATAAAACAATAATGCCAATGGGCGTGTCTGTCAACTTGAAAGTTCGACTTTAGCGACATATTCATTTGATAGGAACTTGTTTAAAAGTTGATAGACCACATATGGTACAATAAAGAGTCATTGTATTGTATTGTATAACCCTCCTTCGGTTAGTCAAGTAAATAGAAAACAAGGCCTTCAACATTTCAGATGGAATTTTAAATGAATGAAGTAGAAAATAAATAGGATTGGATAAGTTTGGATAATAGTAAATGTAAAATTGTATTTGACTAGTTTTAATTATTTTATACGTACGCTCAATAAAAAATTACTAATAGTACTTTGCAGCATTCTGATGGTCCTTTTGATTTGGCTTGAAAAGACTCAAGTGGCTTAAATGTGATGAGTCGAGTCTCCAAATTAAGTAGAAAAAAATCTTATTTTTTACAACACTACGTTCGACTAACTACGTTAGAGTTTTAACAACCTCTGAATAATTTAAATGGAACATGATTTTAGGGAACTTATCATTCACACGCAGTTGCAATGCCATTTATTTGGATGGTTCGGTTAATTCACTTATAATGCCCACTAATGAACCTTGCTCGTGTGGTAGCAATATAAAACTTTATAGATACCTAGTCCACTGATAATAGACCTCTGCAAGGTAACGCGTGAATCAACCATAACCTTGACCCTTAAATTGACAGTTTGCAGCAAAATGCACATGATTGAAGACTACTTACCTTTTTTTATAATTTTTTTAATGTAGATTTTTTTGTATTACTAACTTTGAATCATGATCTTTTATCAATTTTGACAATGTGGGGGACAACTGTTACTCGCGTCCGCAGGATTTACCTACCACAGCCCTGCACGTGTCCCCTGGGTGGTGCTAAAGAGTGACAAAACTTAAGGCGAATTGAACGTTCTTATAAATAGAGAAACGCATAATTATGAGTGGTATCCACATGATAGGAAATGTTTGTTCTGGGAATCCTGTTCGGGAACCCTTGACTAGAGATGTTGGACCATCAGTTCGCATCCTGCAAATCAATATTGAAGGCATTAGCTCAGCCAAAAGTGACTACCTGCAAAGGCTCCTGCATGAGATGAACATTGACGTAGTCCACATTCAGGAAACCCACACGAAGGATGACTCTGATCTCGAAAGGAGGGGCCAAATGCCCGGGTACACCTTAGTTAAAGCTGTGCACCACCCTAAGTATGGTATAGCCACTTACGCGAGGTCAAGCCTGAACGACATCCAGTTGATAGACTCCAGCGATGTTGATCTCATTTTCACAGTCACGATCCAAGTCAATAATCTCACAGTAACTAACGTGTACAAGCCGCCGAAAGTGAAATGGCCACCGGGTGTTTTACCTAACTTTCAACATCCTTGCACTTACATGGGAGATTTCAACAGCCATCACACAATCTGGCGCTATCGAGACATGGACGAGAATGGAGAAGTGCTTGCTCTTTGGGCGGACCTCTGTGATCTCCACCTGTTGTTTGATGCCAAAGACAAGGGTAGCTTTCGCTCTGCAAGATGGAACAGGGACTATAATCCCGACTTGACCTTTGTCTCCAGAGACCACCTTGACCAGCCTCTACCTGCAACCTGTACAGTGCTCGGCAATTTTCCAAATAGCCAACATAGACCGATCGTCACAGATATAGGCCTCAAAATACCTCTAGCTAATTCGATGCCTGTGCCTAGGTGGAATTTTGGTCGCGCGGACTGGGATGGTTTCCGGGTGAGCTTGGACACAGAACTTGCAGCAGCAAACTTAGAACCTATCGCCTCGAACTACAGTAAATTTGTTGAACTAGTCATCAAAGCAGCTAAAGTTAACATACCTAGGGGCTATAGGAAAGAATATGTACCTGGCTGGAATTCAGATAGCGAAAAGTTATACCACGAATACCAGGAATCGGAGGATCAGAGTGCTGGAGCAGCATTGCTTCATTCTTTGGACCGAAGCAGGAAGGAAAAGTGGGAGTCTGCGGTTGGCAACATGGATTTCAAGAGGTCAAGCAGAAAGGCCTGGAAAGTCTTGCACCGCCTGTCAGGGAAACAACACCCGCAAAAACTTAGCCTGAAAGTCAACCCTGATGCTATTGCCAACCGAATGGTAGACGTAACCAGAGCAAAGAGGGATAAGATGTTTACTAAACGAGTAAAACAAGCGCTGAGAACTGACAGAAGGAGTGCTCCGACTGGGCAGCATCTCTCAAGACCCTTTAGTATTGGTGAAGTCGTGGATGGCATTAAGCTTTTAAAATACGGCAAAGCAGCGGGGCCAGACAACATCTTTAATGAATTCATTCGAGCCATGGGCCCGGTGAGCGTAGGCTGGCTTGCTGCGCTTTTTGACTATATTCTACTTAACAACCGGTTGCCTAAGGAATTCAAGCTGGCAAAGGTCATAGCGGTACTGAAGCCTGGCAAGACAGACGACCGACCTGAAAATTTCCGCCCCATCTCCCTCCTCAGCTGTATCTATAAGCTTCTGGAACGCCTTATCCTTGCTAGAATAACTCCATACGTAGAGGCTGTCATACCACTCGAGCAGGCTGGTTTCAGGGGTGGCAGAAGTTGTACGGATCAGGTCCTAGCCCTAACCACACATATCGAAGCTGGGTTTCAGAGGCAACTAAAATCCACTGCAGTCTTCGTGGACTTAACTGCTGCTTATGATACGGTATGGAAACAAGGGCTGCTATTTAAAATTATTAAAACGATTCCAAGCAGGGAAATAGCAGATATCATCATGAGCATGCTTAGTGAGAGGGAGTTTGAGGTCTACCTGGGTAACGCCAAAAGCCGCAAGAGAAAACTTAATAATGGCCTGCCACAGGGCTCTGTACTTGCCCCGACTCTTTTCAATCTATATATCCACGACTTACCACCAACTGAGGCCACCAAATTCATTTATGCTGATGATATAGCACTTGTATTTCAAGGTAGAGACTTCAAGTCTGGCGAGGAAGTTTTATCATCCGACTTATCAAGGCTCAATGAATATTTTAGTTCCTGGCGTCTGATACCAAGCCCAAGCAAGACAGAAGTGGCGTGCTTCCACCTTAATAACCGTATGGCAAACTACCAACCAGCTGTCTCTTTCAAAGGGGAATTACTTAAGTACAATCCCTGCCCAAAATACCTTGGAGTGACACTGGATAGGACTCTGACGTACAAGGAGCACCTCCAAAAGGTATCCTTGAAGGTTGCCTCACGGAACAACATCCTCCATAAACTCTGTGGCACTACCTGGGGTGCCTCCGCTGATTGCCTGCGTACGTCAGCTGCAGCGCTCGTCTTTTCGGCAGCCGAATACTGTGCTCCGGTATGGCTTGAGAGTGCGCACGTACAAAAAGTGGACACTAAATTGAATGAGGCCATGCGATGTGTCTCGGGCACAATCAAGTCTACTCCCCTCCACTGGCTCCCAGTTCTCAGCCATATTGCTCCGCCACATCTCCGCAGGATGCAAGCGCTAAAAAGAGAAGCGGAAAAAATACAGGCGGACCAGTCTCTGCCTGTTCACCAGCCTTTCTGTCACCCTCCACCCCAACGGCTTAAATCTCGGCACCCTGCTTGTGTAACAGCCCAAAACCTAGGGGATTTTGACATCAAACAGAGGTGGAAGGACGAGTGGAATGCACAAACTACTGGAACTGCCCTGCAAACTATAGACCCCACGGTTAAACCAGATGGTTTCAGTCTACCACGCAAGCTCTGGTGCCGCTTAAACAGACTGAGAACAGGACACGGACGCTGTCACTACTTTCGGTACAAGTGGGGTTGGCGGGACTCGGCCCTCTGCGAATGCGGCGAGGAGGCTCAAACTATGGAGCACATTGTACAGCGCTGCCCTCTACACTCATACTCGGGCTCCCCTGGAGATCTGTACAATCTGACACCTGACTTAATGTCGTGGCTTGGGACCCTGAATGTGGATTTATAGCTAGTTTGTAATTTGCTTTCTTTAGTGTAATTGTTTAATGTTTTACGCCATACGATTAAATAAATAAATAAATATATTTGACAATTTCAGGGTTAAAGGCGTTTAACGAATTTAATAACTTTAAAGATCAGTTTATTTCTCTAACTTTAACAAATTTTCGAAAATAAAATTGAACGTCCGATTTCGCTTGAGCATCGCGCGCCCCGGATATCCCTACGGATTAGGCATAGCATTTAAATTGAAATACTGGCAGTGATAATTCAATTTCTGGAGTCCGGACAGGGGCGGGCCGCGAATGCGCTGCTGCCTACCGGAAAACTCTTAGCTACCTTAATAGACACCGACGCAAATTATTTTTCAATTTCGCACCCCCGAAGTTGTAAAGAGTTTTTGGGCAAAATTCAAAAATAAGGATTTTTTGCCGTGAAAACTGATATAACAAACTTTTATGGATCTGATTTTAAAGAAATGCGAAAGTAGCTGTTATGTAAGTACCGCCTTTGAGTAATAGCGTTTCGTTATATCCACATTCATAACCGTAAGGCCACGGACTGAACGCCAGCGAGCAGCGGGAGTGCAGTAAAGCGGGGACTGTGTTCTTTGTTCATTGCGCTGCCGAGACGCTCGACGCACAGCAGTTGTGACAGCATACTAGCATACGCAATAAACAGAGAAAACGCTTGTGGCTCCGCTGCCCGCTCGCTGCCCGTCTTACTGCCCGCTGTCAGTTTATGGCCTAAAAGACAACCATTGGATACACAAAATAAAAGAGCCACAAATTAATAAGCCTTCTGGGCACCTTACCCATTGACGGCGATTTAGGCCAAATTTTCTATCTATAGTTTAATTATGTTTTATTATGTTTGTGTTTAGTACTTAAATTATTGTCATCATTAAAAGGAAATTAACCCATAAGTTATTTGGTAAAAAATGTTGTTATTCGCATTGATATCGGAGTTTTATAAACTTACAAAAATGTAAGTCTAAACGTCTATTCATCGTTCACTTGTAAGATGTGAAAGGATGAGTTGCTAGTTAAATAAAATTCTTGTGAAAAATTTTACTTTTAGTTATTACTTAAAAACTTTTATCAATAGTCTGCATGTCAAATTATAAAGTTGTCACATAGTATAGTAGAAAAACACAATACGCCGTTTGATTTCTACAGCTAGTATATACGAAAAGAGAAATAGTAGATTGTTCAACAAGGGACTAAAATAAGCCATAATGACACGAGATGCTTAGCCACTCGAGCAGAGAATTCAAGTGACATTATGGTTGTTTAGTCTCTCGTTAAACACTCTACTTTTAACTTTGACTGCGAGGAAAAAAAACAACGCTCTGTTCAAAATAACAATATTACTTTTCTAAAACGTACGCTCGACTAATGGACCCTGTGTTCAAGAATCAAATAGCAAAAAAATTGTTACTCGGTTTTTTCTTTTCTTTTTTATTTTTAAAGTGACGCTTTAAATGCTTGCATATATTTACCCAACAGTTTCAAAATTGAAAACTATTTTAAAACTGATTGGATTATGCATAATAAAATGAAATAATCCTTATTATAGTTGAATAGATTCATATTCGTAATCATTAATTGTGTTAAATATTTTTGCATGGCTATCAGTTATTTTTAGGTTATTCCCACGCCCTGAAAATCCTCTATTTACAAACACCGTGATTGGCTGTTTTGAGGTTTCCAACGTAAATTTTAAAAAAAGCTTTTATCCCTAGAGAATAATGAGTTTTAGTCCTGATATGCAGAGACTAAAGTAACATTTTAAGAGCATGAGAAGTGAAAAATATCTTAAAGCGCCCAATCAAACACAGGTTTAGGTTTAAAGACATTTATTCCCATATAAGATATTACATCACTTCCATGAGAACAATAGTTTGCATTATCACTTAATTATTGTACAATATAAATAACAGAAAATCCGTTAGTCGGTGAGAGTTAACATAACAAGTAGGTAGTAAATGCTTGAACATACGTTACTATTCCACTCATCTCGAGGAAAACACAAAGTACACAATAACAAAGCACTTCGTGGACATCGTAATGAGGAAACACGCCGACAACACGCTTTCTGATAACCGGATACCACCTTATTAGTGATAATCCAGCCATTGGAGTTTCATTTCGAAATGAAAAATACTCGTATTAACCTTTATTTTGTTTTTATTAACCTTTGTTTTTATTTATTTTATTTTATTTATTGTAATTTTTACTAACATAGGTTAAGATAAATTGTTTAACAAAATGAGTCGTAATGTTACTTGAATAAATGAATTTAATTATTATTATTATTATTATTTTGGTAGTCTAAAAATTGTCTCCAAAGTGTCAGCGTCTCGTGTTGTTTTGAGACCATTTATAGAAAGCAAAAAAAAAAGATTAAGTAAACGTTTAACCAACACCTAAAAACCACGAATTATAGAAACACAATTGCAGAATTCAGCATTTGTGGACGAGTAGCGGCCTTTACACTCGCCAATGCTACGCGACGGCGATATGGCTCTCTAAAACGATACAAATGTAGACTCACCCTTAGCCATTCAAGCACTCAACCAGCCAGGATTAACATTCTTGCCATTTATCCCGCAAAACCACGTTAGCAACGTTATCTCGTCAACTGAGCACACATCGAAATAAAACAGATTTATTGACTGTGGCTCACATCGAAGTGTGTGAATAAAAGATGAAGCTGGCCACAGCTACGGGCGGAATAGAAAAAATGGCTTCGGACTCTAATAAAATATAGCAACTGACGTTTTTATTTTACGAGCCTGTTTATTGCTTTAATTCAGCGGTTGCCAACCAGTGACCCGTGGACTAAGAGGACTTAACGGTCAAAATAAATAGTTATCACTTTCCTACAATAACATTATTTTCGCTGCTGCTATCTAGCTCCACCATCTTGCCTGTTTTCTCTGAAACGTAATTAAATATCTTTATTATAAAAAAGCCGTAGTAGCTAGGCCAATAGTAAAAAGCCGTGACAGTGTAGCGGTTTGACCTAAGGCCTTTCTAGCAGAAGATCATGGGTTCAAACTTGGACTCATACCTCTTGATTTTCTCGGAATTTATTCGCAAAATTACATTTTAAATTAACCACCAGCTCTTCGGAGAAGAAAAACAAAATGGGAAACCTTTATGGCCGAGAAGCAATTCTATGGTGTATGTGAAGTTCCCAATCCGCACGAGGCCTCTGTGGGAACAACAACCCAAGCCTTCTTATTTTGAGCGAACTATAAATAGACCTGCGCCTAGCAGTGGGGATGAGTATAGACCTGAGATAATGATGAAAAGGTTCAGGTTATTGTGTTACGGTTAGACGCCGTCTCAAATCTGCAGATTTTATACTTGAATGCCTAGAGTTCAGATACTGACCATAAAATTATTTGACGAGTTAAAATATTTATCTCTGAACGTTCGGCAATCTTATTTCATAATAGTGCCGCTTTTATTTATTTTATTTCACTCGCAAATTTCTACGAAATTACATTTTGTAGTATTTTTGAACAATGAAAATCGAAAGAACTGGAAGTATCGTGTCGATATTAAATAATTAAATGTGAATTACATTTCAACAAAAACATGCCAAGTCTCAATTGAGATGATTTATCAATAAAAAGTAGAGAAATTTCATAAACAGCCAAGCATAGGAGGATTAAAGAATACAAAAGTATGGCTATAATCTGGGCCGTTGCGGTATTCTACATCGCACCTATAAATGGTAACAACGCCGTAAATGTAATTTAAAAAAAAAATGGTGCGAAACGCTGCGATATAATATCGCGATAGAGGTGCGATATTGTCAAATTATCGAGTTGAATGCAGACAGACAGACTGATAGTAAAGCGACAGTAGAAGGGTTCCATTTGTCCCCCTTCGGGTAGGTACGGAACCCTAAAAAAGGTTACGTACTGCTGGTCTGAAGTGGGTCCTAGAGTAGAAGCCATGGGGGGAAAACCGACCTCAAGGTAGACCACAAATGCGGTGGAAAGACGATGTGAAAAAGGTTGTTGGTTCAAATTGGATCCAAAAAGCACAATGCCGCGACGAGTGGAAAAATTGAAGGAGGCCTCCACCGAGAAGGTTGAGAAAGGCTGAAGAACAAGAAGAAGACTGCTGGTCTAATGTAAATAGGATACTTAAACTTGCCTCAACTACTAAAAATAAAGAAAACAAATCGCAAATCAATAATAAATAACCGTTCAGCAAATAGCATGCTAAAATTTCATTTAACAAGTTACCTAGAATATAAGCAAACATATTGTAACATACACACATATACCTAGAATCAATTTGCGTAGCTTAACGTGTAACGAACCATAAAAGACGAGCATCTTGTTTAAAGTCTAATTAATAGAAAATATTTCTGAAGAATCGTCGACAAAGTGTTTGCTTAGTTGCCTTTTTAATTTAACAGTGTGTATCGAAAATACAAACTGAAATGTAGATGCACAGAAAAATCAGAAAAATAACCGTGGCTGGTGGTCCAGTGGTGGTGTAACGGTATAGCACACGGCACGGAATGCCGAGGACCTGGGTTCGATTCCCAGCGCTGGTCTTATTTTTCTGGTTTTTCTGTGCATCTATATTTCAGTTTGTATTTTCGATATAGGTTTTACGGGATGACCGTAAAAGTAAAAAATTTGGAATTGAAATAAAAAATACAAAAAGATTCCAAAAAAAAAAAATCTTAACAGTGTGTGTTTGAACAACGTTCATTTAATATGACTCGTTTCATTTTTTAAATTATGATTCCATCAATAGCAATAATTTATCATTAGCTTACTCGTAGTTTAAACTTAACATCTAAAACCGTACGTAACCGTACTACGTAACTTAAAACCTAAAATTGCTAAAAGTGGCTCCGAAGCGGTATCGTTTCGTGTGCTCTGCCTACCCCATTTGGGATTAAAGGCGTGATGTTTGTGTGTGTGTCGTAGTATTAAGCCTAACCTTATTGCGCTTCGCCACTTTTAGCCATTTCCCACAGAAGTCATCATTATCATCATCAACTGGAAGACGTCCACTGGTGGACAAAGACTTCCCCAGTTACCTACTGCTCTCACGATGTCGTCGGTCCATCTAGTGGGAGGCCTGCCCACGCTTCGTCTTCCGGGTCATGGTCGCCACTCGAGGACATTTCTCTCCTAACAAGGAAAGTCCTATAGGAGTCTTAATTGAAAATTACCTACCAGTGGCACAGCGCCGTAGCAATTCAATCCCTACCGGATTACCTGCGTTTTTTACGTGACGTCGTATAGCAGAGATTGTGTTTGGACTAACTGAAAGTTAATTAAAGAAAACATATTTGCTACGCGATGTTTACCGTGAGCTTTAACGAACTCCCGATGTAATTACGATCTTCATTCAGAAGCACATAAGACTTACTCACGCTTAAGATTGTTTTTTTGGAGTCTTTTTCTATTTTTATTTCAAAACCAAATTTTGTTACTTTTATGGTCATCCCGTAAAAACCTATATGGAAAATACAAACTGAAACATAGATGCACAGAAAAACCGGAAAAATAGACCAGCGCTGGGAATCGAACCCAGGTCCTCGGCATTCCGTGCCACGTGCTATACCACTACACCACCACTGGACACGAATTTCTCCTATGCACCACATATCTCAGCTTGTTTGTTTCTTATTTAGTCAAGCAGCGACACTCACGTTCACGCTTCTCTGGGATATATTACGAAAAGTATACTTTGCGCTTCTGATAAAAAAAGAAAAAGTTTTAAGCTAAAAACAGACTGACGGCGTGTCCCGGGGCGCGGAGGCGGTTCCGGTTTGAATATTCGATCTAACGTGTAAGAGGCCACACAAAATACCGCGCCACGCTTATTTCCCGCACTGTATTCCGTGTGGCGTCTTTCATGTTAGCTCGAATATTACAACCAGTACCGCCTCCGCACCGTGCCGCACCGCTCCATCTCCGCCGTCAGTGTGTTTCCAACTTTATTCGAGACATTTAAGGTAAAAAGATACACACTTGAAAACTGCCTTGTGTTCCTAAACTAGGTATTTTTATGGATGTGAGTTTATTGGCGTTTGCATTAACTAATAAATAAATAAATAACTACTTACGGGGCACTTGCCGCCAATTGTCCTAGGCCCAACGTAAGCTTGTGATATGAAATAATAAAACTAATGAAAGAGCACTCAAAAGTTATTCTATATGTATTCTATAGACAAGAGCATTATCATCCATCCAAAAGACCTCCAATGAGCGGAATACTTTACTGTACTGACGTCACAATCGAGAGAATATTATTGAAAATTATAATCTCCAGACAAAGCGCCTCCCCGCTTTTAATTATTTTCCATTGCTACGTACACTTGTCCTGTTGGATTAATTACGTTTAAAATTATTGGATCCATTATAAAATCCATTATTGATAGGCACTTAACTTGAGGGGTTTTTGTGAAAGCGATGTTTTATTAATTTCTGATGGTTCGACGTCTCTCTACCATAAACAAACAAACCAGGTTCTCAAGTCTGGCATTATAAAATCTCTGTTTATAAATCTGTATAATTTGGATCTGGATAGTATAAGTACAAAAATATGCACAAGGGGATTAAATTGATTTTTGGGTTGAGTCGCCTTAATTAATGGCCAAAGACACTGCTTTTATTAAATTGGGGATTTGATTAGCTGATAACTTCATTTTGAAAATTTTCGCGGTTTTCACTTTACTTCTTTTTTTAAATGTTTGATGACCAGATGGTCCCAAAGGAAGTTCAGCGCCGTTTGGAAGACCGACAGTTCGCTGATTCAGGACCATTTTCTTCCTTTTTTTGTTTTATTAACTAACTGCGAATTTTATAGTTACCTACCAGCTGTGTAAATATTACATTTTTTAACGAAAAATTTATACTGGTAATAAATAAGGGCGCGTACACATATACACACAATTTTTTGCATTTATAATTGCACAGCCTTAGCTGTTAATTTTTTTTTTCTAATAAATATTGGCGACTGCATTTGAGTTTCAAATTTAACCCTGTGACTTTATTAACTTGTGGCGAGCGTGTTTGGGCTCAGTACACCGGGCACGTAAGCTGCCGCCTGCGACTAACGCCTGTTCAACGCGGGTCACGCGTGCCCGGCACGTTATAGTAACTATACTCTGCACAGGTGAAGTTTTGAAAACCCCGGCGAGATGGTGTGGTCGTAGTGTGGTCCCCGTAAAAGCTGAGCAGACACATATAGACTACTCCTATGAATTAACACACAATAGTAACCGTGGTTTCCATTAACGTGGTAATCAAAGTATTTCTTAATTAGACATTTCTGCTTAGATAACAAGAAAAGAGCCAGATATCCATTTTTACTTTTTTTAATAGTGGCATAAATAAAATGCGCAGTGTTATAACATCGTAAGTAAGTGCAGGTAGTAGGACCTTGTGCAAGGTCCGCCCGGATTGCTACCACCATCTTGCTCACTAATCCTGCCATGAAGCAGCAGTGTTTGCCCTGTTGCGTTTCGGCGTGGAAAGTAAGATAGCCGGTGAAATTACTGGTACTTGAGGTATCCCATCTTCGGACTCTAGGTTGGCAATATATCTGCAGTCCCCCTGGTGTTGCAGTAGTGATCTCTTACCATCAGGAGACCCAATTGCTCGTTTGCCATCCAATCGAATAAAAAAAAAAATAGAGATTTAACTTTTTCTCTTATTTCTTATTTTAGTGCGAGAGATTTTGTAAGCTTTTTAAGTTTTACTTTATTCGTATTTATCATGCTCTCACAAATTAGTTTTTTATTTTGTCATTTTGACACAAAACAATAAAGTTCTATATTAATAGATATGAAAATTTCAGTTATTCAATACAATAACTGATTGACTTTTCTCGATGGAAAATTATGCACTACCTCCTCCTATGCCAGCCTCCTAGGAACGGCCCCCCAAAGCAGCAGCCTTGAAGACGTTTTCTATTTAGTATAAGTTTTGTAAATAGTAAGTAGATAGTAGTTGTATTTTTTTAAATTTTGTATTATGTGTCTCTGTGCTTTTCTGTTATGAAGTAAATTATCTCTGCACTACCTACATGTGTACTTGTAGTGTTGTGCTAATATTTCACCTTTAACCCGTCGCACGCTACGTATACAGCTTACGTCTGCGCAGCGGCTCTCAAGTGGCGTGCGGTAAGCAAGTGCCGTGATTTTCATAATAAAAGCGAGCGTGCGAGACGGACAAAGGGCGGCGCTCGCGCCAGCCACCCCCTGAATACGTAACCAGATCCTTTTATGCCGTCAAAATGATATTTTGTCTGCAGATATTCGCTCACGTGACGTTTTGTGGCTTAAATTAACCTGAACATACGTGCGCTGGTTGCGTTATGTATTCAATTCGAGTGTACTGTTTTCTTCCAAATTGTTTATGTGTTTGCAATAAAAGTGGTGACGTCGGTTTTGGGAAGCGGTTTATTATTAATAGAGTAAAAAAATGATGTCATTTTTTTTAACTGCTGCAAGGAACAGGAGAAGGAAGATGAGGCAGAGGAAGGTCAAAATCGACCAATTTTGACCAGGTGAAGGAGAAAGCGGCGTCGAGTCGTATCAGGAAGTGAAACTGCTGACCATGACCATGTGAAGTGGCGGCTACCAACGAGTGCATAGCTCTTAAAATTCAAAAAGAAAAATATAGGTGCAGATAGATTTTTTCCATTGTATACTGAGCAACAAAAAAATCTGGCCCTCAAATGTATGCAGTAAGAGGTAATAGGCACCTGTTAGCTGGGTATATTTTAAATGTTTCGTTATTATCACTAGTAGTTATTACTACACCCGGGGCTTTATTTTATAAAAAAAAATATTCGATTGCTATGTGAGTGACTTTGAGTCTCCTTACAGGAGGGAGCATAGTAAGCTACTGAATTTCAGAGCCGCAAATCGTCACTGGTCAAAGGCTTTAATCGTGCAAACACAGAAGAATATTGCACAAAAACAGAACGTGTAGGTTCAAAATCGCCGCACATCAGATTCGGATTTGCGAGTTGGTATCTTTTTCTAACTTATTAAAAGTTACACTAAGATGTAAATAATAATGTAATATTTTTTCAATTTACTTCACAGTTCGAAAGTGTTCGTAAAACATAAGTAAAAACTTAAATACTAACGATAGAACTAGTGTATTGGGCAGGGCTTGTTAACGTTCCAAATTCACATTATAAGAAACGTTACGTAACGGTAAAATCGTAAAAATACCCTGTACCGGTATTAAATTATAACGTTACTTGATAACGGTATTTTTTTACATAGTAGCTAATAGTAGGGCTTGTTAACGTTACCCAAGTCACATTATTATAACGTTAAAAAAGTAACATTACTTCAATCGGTAATTTTTGTTTTTTGTTTTTCCGTGACCATGAAACGGACTCAAAACGTTGAGTAGATTTAATAGCGTAAATAAATGTTCTGATTTAGCAGAATGATGACCGCTATAATGTAAAAGTGAGAAGTAATCTTTTAATGATACTTTTAACGTTAACTTTATATGAACAGCTTATAACGTAAATTTTTTTTTACTGGTAAAAATTGTAAAAGTAACAGTACATCGTTTAACGTTAATTACGATTTAATGTTAAATGTGTTTGACAGAGGTAACGTTACCAACTTTTTACCGGTATTTGAAGCCCTCGTTTTGGGTCTAGTTTGGCTACGCGTCAACGCGTCGTAGCACGTAGCTCGTAGTGGCTCTACGCCGTAGCGCTGTGGCATACAATTAAATTATTGTATATAAACGCGGGTTCCCACGCGTAAATCATTAGATACAGAAGTTGAATTGAAATTTCGGGATTTTATTAAATTCTCGTAGGTATTCCCTAAAATTAGATCGTGGTTTTCACTGACATTAAATTATAACAACCATGACAAATTTCATGACTCTAAGCCCAGCGGTTATTATTTCCAGATTTTATCCCTATCCCGTGAGAGTATCGGGATGAAAAGTAACCTATGTGCTATTCCAGATGTCCAGCTATTTACATACCGAATGGGGGCTATCGCGTATGAATTCGCCACTAGAGGCGCTAGTGTAGCGTGAGGTCTCCGAAATGTCAAATCTCATAGTTTTTGGGTGAGCTACGCGGGTTTATTTATAATTAGAATAATTTTGTGAATATTTTGCAATATCTGAAATTAATTATGGCAAATATGCGTTGCGGGGCAATGAATATCTGCGTTTTGAGACAGTTTGTCTTTCGGAAACCTTTGTCCTCCCTTTTTTCCGAACAAAACGGGGACTATGCAACACTGTGGCATGCTCGATATTTTTATGGTACGGTTTTAAGTTGTATTAAATATGATTTTAATCTAAACTTTGTTTTCACGCCCGTAATAACAGACTTTGAAAGCCATACTTAAAAACCTCACGCAACAGTGCGCCATCTAGTGAGACAAAAAACGATAGCCCTCATTGCATGACTCTTATTACAGTGCAGATATTCTTTATTAAGCACCATGTAAGGTAACATAATTACAACGACTAAATGCAGCAATAGGCGGTCTTATTGTTTAAAAACTACGTCTTCCAGACACCCATTTCGCTATAGAAACTATTACAAATACTTTTATTAGTGTTGCCTCTCGAAATTATTATTCAACTAGCCCTTACCCAAAATTGAAAATACAAACTGAAATATAGATGCACAGAAAAACCAGAAAAATAAGACCATCACTGGGAATCGAACCCAGGTCCTCGGTATTCCGTACCGCGTGATATACCGCTACACCACTGATGGTACGGAATACCGAGGACCTGGGTTCGATTCCCAGTGATGGTCTTATTTTTCTGGTTTTTCTGTGCATCTATATTTCAGTTTGTATTTTCAATTTAGGTTTTGTGGGATGACCGTAAAAGTAAAAATTTGGAATGGAAATAAAAAATACAAAAAGATTCCAAAAAAAAACAATCTTAGACCTTACCCGCCGCTTTATTCTCAAGGCTGCGCTGCCGTCGGTGCCGAACGTTTCGATTTTAGCTCGCTCGTCTTGCGCTCGCTTCGCGAGATGATCACCTTTTACGTTCGCGTACTCATACTTACGTATTTTTTATGTTAGATATAGTTGTAAATTAGTGGTGTATAAGTATAGTGTAATAGTTTCGTGCAAGGACACAAAAAAAAATAATAGATACCTACCTACCTATAAACAATATAGTTATAGTATTATGTGTAGGTAAACATGAGTAGTATGTATACAGTCGCCATCACCATTCCGGCGAATTTATAAATAATATTTTTAAATTTAGTATAATAATAATAATATAACGGCTAAGAATCTGCCTGGTTTCTCTAGACACAGACATTAGACAATATAAGTTAACTTTCGTACTAAAATTATTTGCCGGTAGGTAATTAATCTAAAATATACTTCGACAACCCTAAGCGTCCGCTCCGGAGTAGGCAGTTAAGTCTCCTAAAGGGTCGGAGTGGACCTACTTGTCCTCTTTTACTATGGCTTAGATCCCGTAAAAAATTCAGTAAACAGTAATAAACACACGCACGCACACACACACTCCCAAACTTTCGCATTTATTATGTTAGCAGGATTCAGGAGCGTGGAATAAATATTTTCATTAGGTAACCCCGACACTAAGAGATGCGCGAGTTAGTAGACTGTCTTCGTTAGCAGCTTTGCCATTATTGTCATCACTAAATTCACTAAACAATTTAAGCAATCTGGTGAGAATCGAGTTGTTACGATGCCACGCCGCTGGTAAGGTTGTCACCTACCCTTTTCATGGCCACACAACTTCCATTCCCAATTTTTTTCTACAGTTATGAGCACGCGACACAGCTGAAACTAATAGTATCCCTGCATAGTTAACATCAGGTTCTGGAATTCAATAAACCGGTCTGTATCGGTCTGTATTCTCGCCTCGTTACTAATGCAACGGTCTCCCTGAAGTTTGTCTAAGGCTCGTGATTACGTTTCCATTTGGACTCCCAGGACACAGGCACAGGCATGTCGCTCTAATATGTTTAAGACACAGACACCGGCAGCTCACACAAACGGAATTGATACCGGGCACGATACAGGCCTTTGTTAATCACATCTATTACTAAGTATAGGAAATAATCCTACAGTTTCATTTTAGTGTATATTTTTAACCCCAACGCAAAAAGAGGGGTGTTTTAAATTCAAAATCAAAATAATTTATTTCACAGCGTACAAAAATATCTGACACGTCCTTCCGGCCCTAGAAATAGAGTCGTATCAGATATTTATGCACGCTTGTTGTGTCAGCTATTTGTGCTGGTGACTGTTTAAACTAACTCTAGCATCACTTAAATCTATCACATAAGTTTGGCGCCAATGTCTGTCTGTGGCAACGTAACTCTCAAACCGTTGAACCGCTTTCGATGCAGTTTTTTCTTGCGGTAGTTCTTAGTTCTTAGTTAAGCGAAAACTCAAAAACTCGTCGACATATGTATGTATCCTACCCGTTCTAACCTATGGTGCACAAACGTGGTCTCTGACCGAAAACCAGAAGTCTAAGCTTAAGGTTTGCCAGAGAGCGATGGAGCGCAGCATACTAGGTGTAAAAAGGACAGATAGAATCCGAAACACTATGCTGCGCTCAAAAACACGTATAGCCGACGTTGCGAAAGAGACTGCTAAGCTGAAGTGGGACTGGGCTGGACACGTCTGTCGCATGCACACACCGAGGTGGGCTCACACAGTCACTTGGTGGGCACCGGAGGACGGCCATCACAGACCGAGAAGGAGATGGCGGGATGATTTAGACGCGTATGCAAGGGAGTTGACATTGCGCTGAACCGGGAAGTGTGGAGATCAAGAGGAGAGGCCTTTGCCCAGCAGTGGGACACTATTACAGTAGACTAGTAAAAAAAAGAAGATAGTTCTTAGTTATGTTTGATAAAAATCGGTCTTGCCGTTTTTGAGAAATTGAACTTTGAAATAACAATTTTGGGGGTGTTTTTTGCTTTGCTAGCAAGTTTGTATGGCAGCCGACGCTAAATGAACTAATCTTTAGTCGTTACTGATTACGACTGGGTCCCTCGCTGCCGTATCCAAGTATTTACATTTTTAAACAAAAGAAGCAGGACTTTACCGACATAGTTAAAAATAATACGTATGTTATCTACAGGTATACGAGTATGTAGAGCTTGGGCTCCGAATTTGATGTTTTTAGGGTTCCGTACCTAGAAAGGAAAAAAGGGAACCTTATAGGATCACTTTGTAGTCCGTCTGTCAATCCGTCTGTCAAGAACCTTTTTCTCAGGAACGCGTGGAGGTATCAAGCTGAAATTTATATCAAATATACAGGTCTACTGTCCCTTGGAGCTGCGAAACAATCAAACATCTAAGCCAACGCAATCAAAAGATAAGGCCGTTTATGCCGTGAATTTTCGAAACTCGCAATGGAATCAAAACCTACAGTGCCCTTAGTGTAAATTTTCGGTTACAAAATACGTCTCGATCGCGTTCGCGTTAAAATCTCAATTCGTATAGAATCACGAACAGCGCCTCTAGCGGAACGTTTGCGATGTTCGTATTTCCATACAAATTGAGATTTTACCGCGAACGCGATCGAGACGTATTTTGTAACCGAAAAATTACACTAAGGGTACAGAGTACTTCTAGAGAACTCGGAATCTTGAAAATTGGTACGAAGCAACGTCTTACCTATAGCACAGATAAAGGAAAAATAGCGAAAAATATTTGGAACCCTCGGTGCGCGAGTCCGACTCGCACTTGGCCGGTTTTTTCTTGTTCGATGGGTATTTTCTAGAGGTTGTCTCACACAAATGATATATATAATAAAATTGAATTTAATAATTATGTTAGTTTTAATCCTCAGCTTCACCCACAATAGACATACTACTACTGTCAAAAAAACCGGCCAAGACCGTGTCGGACACACTCGAAATAGGGTTCCGTAGCCATTTCGAAAAAATTAAGTAATATTCTTCTAAGGATTTCGTATTTTGTACGGAATATTCCAAGTTTAGGTTAGGTTAGGTTAGTTATACCTTAGGCTGCTATTTACTCTTAACCTACTCATAATTCTCCAGAAAATTTAACCGTTATAATTTTCCTTGTAAGTTTGATATACTTACTAACATCCTGAATTTTTTCAAATTTTCCACCCACTGGTTTAGATTTTAGAGGGGGGGACGCTCGATTTTAATGAAAATTTTCACTTTCAAGTTGAATATTTTGCAAACGCATCACTGAATCGAAAAATCGTTTTAGCAACCCCCTAATGGTTTTGATAGACCTATCCAACGATACCCCACACTACAAGGTTGGATGAGAAAAAAAATCACCCCCACTATACATACGTTTTTATACGCCAAATTTCACTCTACTAAGTGTGCAAACATCTTCTCAAACTCAATAATTTAATAATAAGTAAGAAGTAGGTACGTCAATGCTAACAAATTAAAATTCTTTGTTACATATTCCTTGTCTGAAAATGATTTTATTAATACAAAATATCACAATACAAATACTTTTCATTCAATTAAATGTCTTCCGATAAAAACGTGAACGTGTTTTTGATTTCATTTCACCGATGAAAATCAAGTGGCCCTTATTTTCCTTTTCCTTGTATAGGATTATTATTATAAGTTATTATCTGTTTCGAGTAAAAAGCAATATGTTTTTATTAAAATTCATATTTTGTAAAACAATGAACACTGAAATGAACAATTTTAATTATGGACGGTAGATAGCTACTGAAAATTTTATGTTCATACCAATTTAAAACAAGCATACTCACTCATATAATAGACATAAAGTTATAAAAAGCTTATAAAATACCCTTTTTAGATGACAATGTGCTACAGTATTAAATTAATACGTCATAAAACCTGCCCATATCTAACCTCTTTCAATTAAATCAAAAACACAAACTATTTTTGCGCTTTCCAACTCAAACAAAACTAAATTCAATAACTGCAAGGCACCTACAAGACGGAAAAATCGTCGGATATCCCCTCGGAACTAATTCCAGGACAATTTATTAGGCAGAGCTGGATTTATGAGGTGCTGGAGACCGCAATTACCCGGGATATAATCTTCGTACACAATGGAAATCAATATACTTCACCGACAGGGCTTTATTATTTCCAGTTCAGGTTTCTGAGAGTAGGTATTACCAATGTTTTAATAAATGTGTGTCGTTACTTCTTTAAGGTTTACGGAACCGATTTCTAAGCTTTTTCTCTTTTTTTTGGTAATATAAAAATGGTTGAGGGTGCGTATCTAGTGGCATAATTTTTAAAAGTCGTAATGTTATATGTTTGTCATAATTTTTGTTAATCAAATTTTTTTCGTCGAAAGCGAAATTCGCCTCTTTGTTTTGTTAACTGTTAATTTCATGGGTTTTATGCATAATAAATATTTATACAGTACAATACAATTTTCCGAAAATTTTAAATGGTCTTCTCTTTAGGTTAGGTTAGGTTAGGTTTGTTTTAGGACAATTCTGAACAATTAACGATTTAGAAAAAAAAATAGTTATGACAAACTATCATTATGACTTTCAATAATTATGTAAGCCAATACCCATAGGTCCCATTTGCCAGCAGGCGCTAGCACTTAATGAAGAGCGGAATGGCAAATGTGTTTTTTAGTTAATCACACACTTAGGTTCGCTGCGCAAAAATTAGAATGAACAGAAAATTCAATCGAAAGTCACTACTCATCTTAAATTAAATTAAAATATCAACTGCGTGAAATTTCGCATAAGTGCTTTCCATGCAAAATAAATAAAGATCATCATGGAAAATCCTTATTTTTTTTTTATTTCTTCTGAGAATTTAGCGAAATCTTACAATTAAACTGCCAAATAATACTCTTCCAATAGTCTACGCCGTGAGTCACTAGAAATTTGAAAAATTCTGATAGTTTATAAAGGCCAGTTACGATGTTAAATAGTTAATAGAAGCGAGGCTATTCAGCGAATGGAACTAATCAATCACAACACTCCTAGATCAAGCCGGCCTCGCAGATTGTATTAGCGCAGCGGTCGTTCAATCTTGTGCCAGTTTAACCGCCCTGCACAAAGGGGTATGCTAATATTTGACAGGGAATTGGCTAACTGGTATAGATAACATTTCAACACACACCATCATTATGCATTTGCCTCATTAGGCCAGAGGCGAGGCACCGTAACTACTTAGGTCGCCTGAAATTTTTCGTTATCAACACGGTCTGTATGCGTCTCACTGCCAGAATAAGACGGCTTGCGCCGTAGTTCACACGTGGGCCCGGTGCTAATTGGGAACTTCACATACTCCGTTGAATTTATGTCACACTATCCCAAAACACTCCTAAAATATTGCGGAAGAATGTGAAGACCGTATATTGTAGCTGCGATATTTTCCTGTGCACAAGGTATGTCCTTGTTCCTCCACTGATGATTTTAAAGTTAGATACAATTCCGAACTTTCGCAGCGCTTCGGAAACTGAAAAATAATTAACCATACGAATTGCAGCAGTATTTGCAGTGGCGTTGCAAAAATGCGTTGCGGTGGCGCCTCGGTCCGCGGGTTGGCGGTAAGAGAGCTGTGCGGTCCTCAAATGGCGCCAATTGAAATTGATTGCTGGAACTTGACAATGGTTTTATGTAGTTTTCTTTTTTAAATTGCGATAGAAAGTTTTCTGTGCTACGATTAAAATGCTGAGCTAAGCTTATATAAAAAAAAATGTTTTTTTTTCGTCAGTGTCGGAACTTGGCATGATTATTTTGTCTTCACCTCGTAGCTAAAAAGATTATTATCATTAGGTAAAAAGTAACCCTTTTTACTTGACTGCCGAAGGAGGGTTATTAAAAAACGTTATCTAATTCGCTCTTCTTTTTTGCAAAAGGATATTTTTCAAGTTTTTATCCAACTTAAACAAAGATTTAAGACACAGGAAGCTTTGCTCTAATTAAATTAAATAAATAACCCTATTACGTATCGGCGCGGGCGCGATCAATTCAAATTAGAATAAATACAATTAACTCTCAATCGCGGGCGATTCGGGAAAATTTCAAAGTGATTAATAGGCGAATAATTTAGGGGATTGGCCCTCTTGTTTGGGATTAGTTCTCGCCGTTTCGAACTTGTCTTGATGGAACTTGAGAGTCTGCCGTTTCAAGAGTCGGAGCTAGTTTTGGAAATCTGATTGGTTGTGTAGTTTTATATGGTGCGCTTTCATTAAAACGGAGTGGAAACGTAATCGACTACATCAGTTGAAATCCACCCCACAGACAACCAGCTGCAGTCGCTACATTCAGACGTTACAGTATCACATAGGCGTAAGGATGAAAGATTACAAACTTAATAGGTACTTGTAAGTACTTGTAAGTACCTATATGTATATGTGACGCCCTGGTAGGTCACGTTAATACAGTAACAGAGGGTGCTTGTCTTCATCCTTTAGTGTCTTGTGCCTATCACAGAGCCAAAGTCGAACTTATTTTATTTATTATCTCAGCACAAAAAATTATGTAAAAAAAATCGGCTGCAAATGACCGCGCCGAGTATCTGAGAGCCGAGAATCCGTTTGGCTTTCCGATCGAGCTCATCTTGAAAATGAACCACAGATTGGTTCTAAACATCAGGCATACCTGATATGAATATGAATAGATAACATTTAACAGAAAAATTTACTAAATTACAAAACATTCTGTCGGCAAATTCTACCTCTTTTCTTAATTTGTAGTTACATAAGTACTCGTAATAGGTACCCGTTTTCTTATTCTATGTATTAAACCGTAGGTTTGGTACCAATTAGTGCTGCTACACAACTTAGTCATTTTTATTAGAATCAATAAAGTATAAATCAAACTCTTTCAATTCGGTTGTAAATGTTCCTTTACTATTGCACACTGCCTCGGGTAATAGACTAATTAAAATTCATGATATCAGATAGTAGAAAGTGGTAGAGCGAATGGAGCGGAAGATCTAGGCACCTATAGTAGCAAGAGGTGCCATAATTACGTGGCGTGGGATGCGTCTACTAAATGCTACACACCGTCGGTCAAAGGGTGCCAAAACCCCGATCTAATCCGATCATAGACTGAGGACAATACTGCTTTAGAGACTTGTCAACCACCTTAGAGCCTGTTCATACGGCGTATTTACCTACAAACTTTTATTTAACTTGTCTTGTTGTTTTTGGGTCAAATCTTGCAAGTTCATTTTGACCCGCTTCCAGTGGTCGGATTGTTTTGAAATTTGGTAAACATAATGTAAGTCGAATGATAACGCAAGTACAGTCACGAAAAAGTACAGTCAGCAAAAAGTTTGCTACAGACGGCGTACATTTCGAGAACATGCATTTGCGGCGCCGGATATTTACAAAACGCTAGTACAAAAGTGAATCTCGTTTGACACGTCAGCGTACGTTGTCTGCACCTAAAAATATAACATATGTGCGCGTGTCTTGGACCTTTTTTGCACGTCTCTACTCTAACTAAATATCAAATAGGTATCCAGTCTTCACGGGAAAAAATCTTCTTTTGTTGCCTAAAGTACTTTTAGAACTAAAAGGGAACAGCTAAAGTAGCTGCGTAATCTTTTTTCCTGTCTAATTAATCAAGTCAGATCTCAAAGGCTTACGTTCGAAGTCTGATCAATGATTACCTTGTGTGAAGGAGCTTAGAATTTTAAATCAGATGGTTACACTATCTCGTTATTGCAAAGCTCCCTCAAAATTCCCACTAGATAAATTGAGAATAAAATGTATGGCAAATAGACACAGCTTTTGCTTCTACATCGAACATAACAATAATAAATTCATTTATTTCGGGCAACTTGGCCCATACAATAACACAGAGTAACATACATTCATATTTATAATCAATATAATATTTAAAACTAATTTGGATAATCCTCATCATATAAGCCGTAGGATGATCACTGTTGGATATAGACCTTATCCGTAGACCTCCAATGGCTTCGTTTGGAAGCGGCCTGCATCCACCGTAAATCAGGTCATCCGACCATCTTGTTGGTGGTGGACTATTAAACTTTTACGGGTTTTCTATATTGCCATTTCGAGAATTTTAATGGTCGAAATTAACTTTGTATTACCTACGGCCGCATATTGCGAAATACACAAAATTTATACATGTTTATCATCACCCATCTCACTGCTGAGCGCACGCCTTTCAGAATGAGAGGGCTTGAGCTATAGTTCCCACGCGGGCCCAATGCGGATTGAGAACTGCACATGCGCCTTCGAACTGCTTCGCAAGATTGTGCAAATTTTCCCACGGCGTTTTCCTTCTTCGTAACGCTAGTAAATTTCGCACATGAATTTCAAAAACTCAGAGATGAAAGCCCGGGGTTCGAACCCACGATCCTCTGCTCGAGAAGAACAATAATCAGCGAAACAATTGAATGGAGTGTGCAGTAAAAAGTCCTCGCACTGAGCCGCGTGGGTACAGCCCAAGCTCTCTCATTCTGAAAGGAGGTCTGTGCCCAGCAGTGGGACGTAATAATACTGGGAAGATGACAATAAATTAAAAGGGTCAATCGACTTTTTAGTGCAGCTTGTTGCCATGGTAACGTCTCCTGAGTTACTTATTAAAAGTATGATTTTATGGAGTACCTACAAATCCACTAAAAGTTAAGTATTGTGACAGTTTTAAGGCAGTTCCTTCATGTCTCATTTACTAAGCATGTTAATCATGTTAAACATTTTTCAAATAGAGTGTGTCTCCTGAGTTACGGGAAGGAATAATAACACTTAAAATAATCATGTTTAATGAGTAAGTAAACCACCACCGCCACTCACCGGGGTTCAGCTGAAAGCCAGCGCTGCAGCTCTGGTTACAGGGATACAGCATATGCTGAGCTGAGTCATTTTGGCATCACACTACAGCGCAACGTCTCTAATTTTTCTCTCTTCTCCTATTTATGTTTTTACTGTGTTTTTGTTGTGATGTAGTGTGTTTTATGTCAATAAATGTTCTGAGTTTGAGTTTGAACTAAACGCAAAACGTGTCTATCTATTTTTACCAAAATCATATTCCCAAAATACAATAGAACTTCGCGTTCCACATTCAAGTATTACGATACTAAGGCATTGTTAATTCCGTTGGCATTGAGGGCCCGTAATATTAAGCCGGGCGCTGCAGGAGTCTTCGGTCGTATTTTTCATTTGCTCTCAAACGCGGGCTTTTAAACAGACGTCAGTCGCACGCACCGCGCACGACGCTCCGACTTTACCAGGTTAAGCTGGCGACAGACCTGCGACTGTAAAGTAAACGAAAGTAAATAAAAAATAAATATCATGGGACAATTTACACCAATTGACTAGTCCCAAACTAAGCAAAGCTTGTACCTCTACAATACCAAACAACGGATAAACATACTTAAATACCATCCAAGACTCGAGAACAAACATTCTTATTATACATATTTGCCCCGACCGGGGGTCGAACCCGGGACCTCAAGCTTCATGGTCAGGTTCTCTAAAGGCTGGGTGTATTTTGGATATTAATATCGTAGTAGGATATAAAGAACGTTCCGTCGTCGATTAAGTTCCGCTCATGTGCCGCGAGCCTTATCTATCCTTCCGCCTTTCCTTTGAAAATATTGAACGTATTAAAAATGTATGTATTAAACGTTATACGACGGCCCTGGTTGCAATGAATATACATGAAGGTTTTGTGCAATCATTTTTTAAAGAGTTGCATTTTAGCATATCTCAAAGTAATTTTTAGTTAAAACATTAAATTATTTTGTAACTTTGAATATGAAACTACCGTGAGACTCACTCATATTAAATGATATTGTAACGGATAACTCACGTCCTAAACCGAGTTTAGCTCGACATGTTTCGGGCTATTTTGTAACTAGCTGTGCCCGCGACTTCGTCCGCTTGGCGGAATCTTTGAAACGCAACATAGGTCGGCCAACGGGCCTCTTTGCGTCTGCAACCTGTCCCAGCAGTATTAAAATTTGCCGAGTGTACCTATGTCGTCCAGGATTCTGCCCCAGGATTGTTAACAAGAGTTGAACAAAACCTGTCCCGTAGATATCTATTAGTAAAGTGACAAAAACATGCTTTTACATTTTATTCAATTATTATTCTGCTGCTAGTACCTCCGCTTTTGTTTCAGATTTATACATTTTGTTTTGTTAGCCGCATGTTACAACTGTAACCTATGGCCTCCCAAACATAGGTTCATGGGATCAAGCCCGGGCTTTTTATACAATTACATTCGATATTTGCCATGACATTTTAGGTCAAATCATTGTCGAACAGCCGGCATCACCAGCAACGCAGATCAATGTTTTGTATACTTACTGCTACTGAGAGGAGGCTTGTGCCCAGCAGTGGGACGACCTAATCTACGTAAATAAAAATGAATCACCGAAATGATGTAAGCGCATGACTTCTGAACGACGGCATCAAATTGTTTTTTTTTTTGTGTTCGTTATTGTCAGAACAAGGTTTGTGTGAAACAAAATAAGAAAAAGAAAAGAGGGCGAAGCCGCAGGCAACAGCTAATAATAATTCAATTGTTAAAATAATCACATTGAAATTGTGTCCACATTTTTATAGTGAATGCCTTCAGCGAAAAAATGCAAGGCAGTAATGGTTGGAATATCCTATTGGTATGGAGAGGACGTGGTCACTCTGCTCTGACGGGCTATAATTGTATTTGCAGAAGAACTGCAGTGACGACACTTTAGAATTCCCAGAACGGAACGGGGAAGTGCTTTCAACGGACAGAGTCGTAATGAGATGTGCCAATAAGATTTCAGCGTCTTTAAAATATTATTTGAGTCATTAAGTGCAAAAATCCCTGTGCTAGCGAACTATCTTTAAAGGTTTTCCTTCACAAAGTTGCGAACGAATACTCGTAGTTTTCTTTAGGGTAAGCTCAAGTCCGTGAGAAAATAATCTTTGAATTTATTTGGAAAATCTATTAAGAATCTAGATTGATTATCAGAAAATATTGGACAAGTATTTATTCTTTTGTCAATCAAACAAATCCCTACCAAGATGAAGCGAGGCAAAGTTCGGGAGTGTAGAGAGGGCCCTGCCTGACGTCGCGCTGTGCTAAAACTTTTTTACGTTTATTAGGTATCCGTAACCGCAATAAATACGATTTCATTTTTGATTTTACTCGCATCTGAAAACCCTTATAGTTAACACACTTCATCGACATCATTTCAGGCGTTTCCGAGGTTCCTAAAATAAATAAATATACAAGACTTGCTTCTTTAAACTTATAAACAAATACAATGTATATATTAGGTTGTTTAAACTTTAAATCACAAAAATTTATTTATTCGATACACATAAAAATACACAATAGCAATAACATAATCATTTACAAAAATAAAACATTAATCATAATTATAATAAAAAAAATAGTTAAGTACTTATACAATAAAAAATGTCAAAAATCACAATAAAAAGAGAGAGAGAGAGAGAGAGAGAGAGAGTATATTAGGTTAGATATGTCACATATCAAAGGATAAATATTAAATGAGTTAGTGATCATAATACACTCAAGAGCAAAGCAGAACATTATCGTGCGAATATAAGTTTAATTTTGTAAAATTATAATTCAAACTAATTAGTAATTACATAAATAAGTTCAAATGTGCCTGGTTGCCAAGGGCTGGCAGCTATCCCTTTCAACGAGGGAATGATGCTAGTGCTAGCCTTTTTAACCCCCGACGCAAAAAGGGGTTATATAAGTTTGACCGCTATGTGTATCTGTCTGACACCGTAGCTCTTAAACGGAACGTTTTATTTTATTTGAAATCAGGTTTTCTAGCGATGGTTCTTAAACATGTTTTATGTAGCCTGTTGTTTTTAAGTAGATATTTAGTTTATATTTGTTTTATTTGCGATTTCACTGTCTTGTTTGTTACATATGTCATTAATAAATTTATCTACTATAACTATATTTTAGTTTATAAAAGAAAAGAGATGATAGGTTTTTTTCTGGAGCACTATTTCATTCCGATTATTTGGCGCTAGCTGTTTATGATTTAACTACAAGAAAGAAAAGTTACAAACGAATGCCAACCGTACTTAGGATAATAAATACGTGCTCAAACCCCGCTTGATAATACAAATTATCACTTAAAAACATTATTCTGATGATCTTCAATATTATTAAAATAAGCTCTATTAAAATGAATTGACGATTCACTAAATTTTCTAAAACCAAATCACATTACGGCAGCCATTTCTAAGATTACCGCGCTATCGAAAGATGAAAGACATCAATTCAAATAGACATTTTAGTATCCATAATTTGTCGAGCTACGTGGGTTCTTTATGCGAACGAATATATCTTCGAAACGAGCGATTGCAATAACGAGTCTATTGAGGGGTGAAATAATAAGGAAAATATGAGTAAAATCAAAACGATAATCATGTTTGCTACCTCGTACCTACCAGATGGAAATGCCTCAGACGGTATTTCCATCTGGGTCGTGCCTTCTGCCAACAAAATAAATATTAATTGCTAAGCTCAATCAGTCAATGATTTTCCTGAAAATCGGACCAATATTATAAATATGAAAGTTTGTGAGCACTTGCATGTGTGTGTGTGTGTGTGTGTGTGTGTGTGTGCTTATATAATTCGCCTAAGCGACGTGATGTCATCTTGTGAAAATTTCTAACGAAAAATCTGGGCAGGAGTTCTGACAACTAATAACGTATATATTTATGGAAAGAAGTGTATTCTAGAATAGGCACTCTTATTCTTATTCTATGCGCGCAATGTGACTTAGAAAATTCTAAAAAAAATCTAATAAAAGTACTTATAAAGCCCGCGTCTGTTTGTGTTTGCAGCGCCGACTATAAAATATAAAGCTTCTTACTTTCATTAGTGCTGCTTATATGAAATATAAAAACTAATAAAACAGCTAAGACCATGTGAACCTTAAGTCGGCACTAAAACGAAACGACGGCGCTGTAATTTTCCTAATTACACAGACTTATTAGTCCAGACTTCTTGATTACAATATTTTCTCGATGTCTTAATTAACGTAAAAACTTTTGGTTCATCTTCTCAAAGGTCTTAAGGTTTATACGAGAACTTTTCTTTTTGTCACTGCTGCCAAATCTCTATAGTATTTTAACTGCAGCGTTTTTGGAAACATGAAAACTGTACTCGTAAAGTAAATCTATTATTACTGGTTTTCAAGTTACATAATAATACTCGTAAGTTAGGTCAACTTTTATTACAAAAAACATTTATATTTAAACACAGGAAAGCTTGAAGTTCCATCTTAGAAACTAGCTAAAAGCAAAAATTCGTTACTATGAAATTGCAAACGTTTTTTAAAAAAAAAAACTAAACCATAATACCGAACAAACAAAAACAAAATCCAAATACGTTGTTTAGAAGATATTAATACCTAAAAGGTGTATCATAAAATTAATGATTCTGTCATGGACAGTTGAAGACACAATTCCGTTCCGCATTGGCGATCAAATAACGTGGTGTCAATTCTCGCCCTGAGAATGTCGCTGGTTGAGTTGATGAGACGTGTGTGCGTACCCTGCGTCGTTTACGTTTAATACTTAGACTGTAGACGACGCATGTACAAAGTTTAAATAAAGAGTTTGTATACCAACGCTGTCTAGCAATTGGCCACTAATAAAATTGGAAAACATGCAGCGCGGAAAGAAAACAAAAGAATATCGAGAGTCCTGTCATAGTCCTTGTCCGCGCTGCGTGTTTAATTTTGCATTATTATTAAAAATTTTTTTTTACTAATTTACACTCTAAAAAAAACGCTTGACCGATCTCTGATCGTTCGACCCGCCGGGTGGGCACTTATTTTCATAGGCCAAGGAACAATGGCAAGAGATTCCAGCTTGATGTGATAAAGCTGCTAAAGATCATTATACAGTCTACATAGACCATAAACGCAGCCTCGCGGATTCGAAGGGCAGGCCGCGCCTTGGTCTTCGCTGACGACGATGGTGATGCCGATGTGAAGGCAGACCCTCTCCCGAGCCCCTGGGATCGGTCTGGACAGCTGCCGCCTCCTGTGGTCAGCTCCCGCCGGGTTCTTGATGAAGGTTGAGGTTATGTCGTTGAAATTAAGCCGCGATTGAGTTATTCACTACTATATTTTCCCTTTACTGATACCGTACAAATGTTTATTTCTAACAATATGAATGAGATGACCTTTTTTTTGTTTAGATTTATTAAATGACACAAATCGACACTGAGAGCTCCGCTCTGACCCTGAGACTGTTATTGACGTGCAACGTCTCCGAATGACTTTGAATGACTGACCGGTCCATAGACATACCTGTTAAAACAATAATAACTGATTTAAGGGTCTATCACACATTTCCATGAAGTGACTTCTACACGACCCACTATGTTACGTTTTGCGTAAACATAACGAATCTACCTAAACAGTCTGTTAAAAATATAGTTATGTTATTACTTGTGCTGAAGTCATTAAATAACATTGCAGATATGTAAAACAAAACTACCTCATTGAGTTTTTTTGCCGCAGAGATTTTTCCGAATCGGTGGTAGATATTACAATACAAATATTTTGTATTGCACACCACAAATCGGAACAAAAAATGTATATAGACACATACATTCAGGATAGACAATATGGGGTCTTATCGCTTAAAACGAACTCTTCTAGACAACCATTTGGGTACACGATCTTATGAATATGTCAAAAGTAGGTGGCGGACACAGAAACAAGAAAACAAGAACAAAAACAAACAAAAAAACATTAATATCAAAATAAATACAAATGATATATATAAATACATACAATATATAGATATTTTAAGTTCGATTTTGATTCCTTACGTCCCATTTGATAATTTTTAGCCTGCCTACTCTCACTTTCCTGTCGCACTTTTCTTATAATGTAACTACCAGACTTAACGGTTAGTTCATTAAACCCATATAAGGCTGCGTTCCCACTAAAGATGTGCGAGGATGTGTTGCGAGAAATGTGTTTGTCAGAAACCAATAGAAACGCTGCATTTAGCTATCCTCGCTGAGCGCATCCCTAGTAAAACAGCTCGAGGTACAACGACTCCTCTCTAATGGAAACTCAGCCTAACTAAAGGCTGTAGGTTTGGTTATTATTTTACTAAAACAATAGACTAAAGTACTCAAACATCATCGCGCGTTCCGCACTGCGGTTTTTGTAAAGACCACTAACAGTACACATGCATGTAAATTGCATTATTAGAACAATGCACGTCTCATTGAGGCGAGTGCATTCTGCAGCGCGCTGTTCGTTATTGAATAAAATGATTATAACTTCACGGCCCACATCAGACAGCTGTATTCTGCGATAAATTTCAGTTTTCAGTTTGAGATAGCGGTTTTATTTCAAATGAAAAGAGTTAATCGTCGTACAAAATACTGGCTCTCAATTTTTTTATAAGAAAACTTTTATTTCTCCTCAAACGTTTATGTAACGTTACATTTCTCTGTAACGTAATACGAGTATGGGTGAATATGTTGAGTTCAAATCTTGCAGTCGAATTCCACCCGCTTTCAGCTGTGGAACTGTTTTGAAATTTTGTTGGTATGTAAATTGGATGACAATAGAGGTGATTTACTCGGTAACAATTTTAATGCTCCTCTGAAGATTTGTAGGTACTTTTTTGCCTTGTACAAGGTCCATCCGGATCACCATCAACCACCATCATCTTACTTACTAATCCTGCTTTTAAGCAACAATACTGAGGGCCTACCCCGAAATTCGAAAATCGTAGTTCGTATCGTTCCGTTCCTCTCACTCGTACAAATAGTATAAGCATCAGAGGGACGGAACGACGCGAACTCCGATTTTCGAATTTCGTAGTAGCTCCGCTGGTGCTGTTGTGTTCTAGCGTGTAGAGTATGTATTCGATAAAATTTGCGCACACTTGATGCACCTACATCATCCCAACCTGGTGGGCACAGGCCTCCTCTCAGAATGAGAGGGCTTGGGCCGTAGTTCCCACGCGGGCCCAGTGCGGATTGGGAACTTCACACAAACCCTTGAATTACTTCGTAATTTGTGCAGGTTTCCTCACGATGTTTTCCTTCACTGTAAAGCTCGTGGTAAATTTCAAATGTAATAAATTAAATAGGTACGTTTCTTTCGGATTATGCATCCAAGTAAGTGTTAGTTAGTAACAGTAATAAGTTATAGATAACGTTAGTATCAATAAATTTCGCTACAGAAAAAAAATCTTACAAATCAGGGTCAAAATCCTCGAATATTTGCCCTACCAATTACTGAACTACAAAAACTGATACGTTGGTCATGAACTAAGTCATCGTGTATAGTAAAATTTAATGGTTCACCACTTAGTTATTTAACCAGCTCTCGTCAACATGATAATGATACCTGAAATGGGTTCAAAGCTGAAGATCACAGATATAGATTACACTAGATTACGCAAATGCATCTACTTCGCGTGTCCGAACCCCGACCAAACGTCGGGGTTGGCCCCATACAAAGACTGACCGCTAACTGACTAATCATGACTAGTGACTGACTCAAACCCCACGGCGCGGGCGGGCGGCGCATTTGAATCGATTTTGCGTGGCCATCGGGGAATTGATATCGCTAATTCGCTCTTGAGACGTCACAGTAGATATAAAAAAGTGACACGGTTGGTTTTCATACAGATAGAGGTGCTTGCGTTATCTAGTGTAATCTATATCTGTGCTAAATATTTATATTCGCTATATTACAGTCAATACTGATATCATCGATATAGACGATATATATGTACTAACGTACGGTAGAATATAAGTCAATGATACTGATGAAAAAATTTAACCATATACCTACTAGCCTTTAATTTTCGCTGCAAATATCACGTCTGTATTTGGATCAATTTCCTTGACTGCACTTATACTTCTGCTATATTTTTCGCTTTTAGTTTCTCCAGCTAGATGGCAACTACATCGCTGCGGCAAGGCACCACCGTCCACAGCGGGGCGCCAGTGCATTTGACAATAAAATGAAATTAACCAATTCCCGCCTCGGACGCTCATGAAGAGTGACGTCGAGTTTTACCGCTCCGACGGAGCTCCCGCAAATCAAATTACAGTAATTACCCCGCGATCTGTTTCTAATTAATTAATTTACGCATAAACTCAATTATGTATGCCCCGTATTGTTCTATTCCCGCGTTTTGGCGAGCGGCACGCACGCTAACTTTTGATGCACTGCTTTTGGTATTGAGAAGAATTTTGATCGCTTATGGAATTTGATACGGTTGTTGTTTGAAAATAGGTAACATCAGCCAAATAAGTGGCCTATACATTTTTAAACAAGGTCCTATCAAATGAATATGTCGCTAAAGTCGAATTTTCAAGTTGACACGTCTATTGGCATTATTGTTTTATGACATTCAAACGATTATCAACTTTAGGGTGGTAGACCACATGTTTGGCTGATGGCACACTAGTTGATTGTTAGGTATTGAGATGAATAAAATTTAGTACATACACCTGGTGCAATTTAGAACTCTGCTAGCTGTGTCCGCGACTTCGCGGACTTAGATCTATCTTAGCCTATTACTGAACACAATGTTACTACGTCTGTTGGCGATCTCAGCGGTCAGGAAGGGAAATCAGTAAGGAAGGGGAAGAGGTTTTATACTTAAAGAAAAGTAGCCAATGTTAATCCTTATAACATGAGTGGAAAGGCAAGACAAAGAGACCATGGCCTATATGAGCAACGCCTTATTTTTTTTACACAGAAAATTTACATTTATTTCGGGTATTTCGGGTGTGTTTAATTTCTATATTCCGATCCTTTTCTGTCCTGCATTGTTGATAAGTTTATTAGGTTAAGTTTAGATTTAGTAACCCTTAAAGTTAAGGTTCTGATAGAATATCAGCGTTGCGAAGCAATTTGTAACATCGTGCTGAGCCAGATTCCCTTTTTGTGTCCATTTTGTTCTTTCCGCTTTTGCTTTGTTTGTTTTTAGTATGTCTTCATCATCATCATCATCATCATGTCAGCCGAAAGACGTCCACTGCTGGACATAGGCCTCCCCCAAGGCTCTCCACTCAGACCGGTCTTGTGCTTTTCGCATGCACCGCGATTCCGCGATCTTAACCAGGTCGTCGCTCCATCTTGTTGGAGGCCTACCGACAGCTCGTCTCCCGGTCCGCGGACGCCATTCGAGAATCTTTTGACCCCATCGGCCATCAGTCCTGCAAGCAATGTGCCCCGCCCATTGCCACTTCAGTTTCGCAATTCTTCGGGCTATGTCGGTAACCTTAGTTCTACTGCGGATATCATCATTTCTGATTCTATCCCGCAGAGAAACCTCGAGCATAGCCCTCATAGGCTTAGTATGTCTTAATGTGACCAAATAAATATATTTTCCTTCTTTATTTCAAAAAGGCTTGCGTTTGATCATAATCACGCCTGATGGTAAGGGAAGATGTGGACTAAGATAAAGCACGCCTAATAAATACCCATTCACCCTAGATTTGAACACGTCCAGATTGTAGCGATCAGAAGCACAGAAGCTGGCAGAGCATAATATTTCTTTAAAAATGACCAGTTTTACAAGTAAATTGAGGTCACCATGTCTTTCCACTGCAATTTATAACGGCTACAAACTCCATAATTACCTGCACACCACAATTTCCGTTGTATTCTCCCAACCACAAACTTATTGACATTTTTCAACGGAATATTTCCCCTATTTTTGTTAAACTTCTGCACCGGACAGTGATCGATAGTGTGCCAAAAGAACGGGTTATCCTGGCACAAATATTTACAAAGTTTACGCGGGATGCGACCTCGCGGACAATGATCCATCGCTTTTTGAAAATAGTTCCGGAGCCGAAACAGACATCAAGTAAACAGGGCTCCAGTCGAATGATCCTTGATATTGATGCAAATAGGACCCTTTCCTTTTACAAACAAATATAAGGAGCCGGGGGCATCAGGATTGCAAGGCGTCCCCGGAACACGGGTCAGCGGCACCAATCACTAGCAAGTAACTGGACGACCGAGCTATGAGCGAGGGTTTTTTTGTTAAATTATGTTTTTTTTGGACAAGATACGTATTTAAATAAGAAATAAAAATAAATAAATAGAAATAGAAATATTTATTCGCTCTTCGCACGTATATAAAACATAAAAAAAATACATTAAAAAAATAAAACAATATGCGAAATCGCGAAGCGGTCCCAGCTCAGCATAGTGTTGGCCGTGTAGGCCAACGCTGGTCTAATAAGACTAGTCTGCTTGTTTAATACTAAAACAGTTCTGCCGAGTTTGACTAACAAGTAACTAAATAATGATAATACAATATTTTATGTTTCCAATCAGCACTGGGCTCGCGTGGGAGCTACAACCCAAGTCGTTTTAATCTGAGAGGAGGCCTGTGCCCTGCAGTAGGACGTATATAGGCAAAGATGTGCGAGATGTTATAAATCTGCCGACATACGAGTATGTATCCTTCGGTAAACAAGAGGAAACGTACATTAAACAACGTGTATTAAGTAGCCGTAGTTTCGCATATCTATTTGAAGACGCTTTATGCATAGAAAACCTCTTAGCTAAATGGCTCGATAAAAAGGCAGTACAAATAAGTGAGTAGTTTTCATTATTTATTCCTTCTGACGTACATTTTCAGAAAGAGCATTTGTTGAAATAAAATGAGTATCTTGTTCTTCCACGTTCAGGCTATCGTCGATACGGATTAGCAGCGAAGAACAGTAATGTGAAAAGGTTCTATGTCAACATATTTTATAGGTGTATGGCGTTCGCAATCTTATAGTTTCTGTGAACAAGGGCTAGTTTTGGTCTAGGAACAATTGAGAAAAATGAGTGCTCTGGTAATTCTATATGTTACCTATGTGTTCAATAACGTGACAAGATTTTTCACGTCAGGAGAAGTTTTCCAGTAAGATAATAACTGCCGTGTTATTACATATTAGGTACGCTATATTACTAATTATAAAGTAGGTATATATGTTTGTAGGTAAACGTACAAGTAAATCCATGTACCTACAAGTTTTCTTTAAGATCCCAAACGATAATTAACATCAATAAAATGTGTAATCTAATCTAGGCTAATGACGATGATGATGTGAGCGTGCAAATCCCGGGTGTTGCAAGTTTTTAAAGTGATAATCAAAACCATTTATAATTAATGACCTAAATGAATTTCCTTGCTCACCCGCGACCTCTTTTAGTTCATTGATATGGACCTCCGCAAAGTAACGCCTGATTCAATAAATTATTTATAATTAAATAAAACGATGGGTCCTATGTATAAGGGCTAAAGTTATTTTTTTCAATTTTGAGTTTTGTGCGTTATAGGTATTTATAAACTATATATTTTTAGACAGTGGATTAAAAAAACTGTTATTTAATTATTTTTCGAGTTTTCATTGACGTAAAATGGCCGAACTAGATGCAATTTTAACGTAAAAGGGCTAAACGTACGTTTGATACTTTTACGCGGTAATTCCCGGGGGCGGCTTTTTTTTAATCTGTGGGCATAACCAATCCGCACTGGGCCTGCGTGGGAACTATGGCCCAAGCCCTCTTGTTCTGAGAGGAGGCCTGTGCCCAGCAGTGGGACGTATATAGGCTGGGATGATGATGATGATTGTTAAATAATTAAATTAATAAAATGTAAATCTCCTTATTAGGATAAACCTATATTTTTAATGACAGTCCAAGTCATCAACAACTGTAACTAAGAAACCATTCAAATCAAATATGTGACACGCCTCCGCCGTGAATCAGAGGAGCAGGGAGTAGCTGGTCCAGGTGTCGGATCCACAGGAGTCCGCTGTCTGTCCTAATCTGGTAATGTAGCTGTCCGAGACGGCGGACTACAATGCCAAACTCCCATTTGGTTTTCGATACCGAATAGTCCCTTGCTTGGACTCTGGCTGTCTGGGGTGTGGTTTAGGAACTGCTCTGATCTTGGTAGCCAATCTTGTTCGTATTTCCCTTCCGAACATAATGACATATGGAGAGTCTCCTGAGGAAGTTGGTGTAGCTCGAAGAACATGTTTCACTAAGCGGATTTTCTGTGATATATCGCCACTCTCCCCCCCTAATTTATGCAGTGCTCGTTTGGCAATCTAGCAATCCGTTTAGTGAAACATGTTCTTCGAGCTACACCAACTTCCTCAGGAGACTCTCCATATGTCATTATGTAATAGGTACTAGTTGGTACTACCAACGTTTCATAATGTATTGTAACGGGTAAGTACTTACAATAAGCCAACGTTAATTATAATTAATCTCACAACAGTTTCAGTCACGCCGCGACTGCCGCAGGCGCAGCTACACCCATCGCCATTATTTAAAATTCACGCGTTCCCGAAACAAATCCCTGGCGTTCGACGGTAGTTCATAATTAAATTCGAGAAACTCAATTAAAAATTTAACAAGTCTAGCTACAGCCTGCTATTAATTAGCATCAGTTCCATTAAAAATGTAGCCACTTAATTGGACTGCATGGGGGTAAATTAAGAGGAGTGGCATCACGGGGATTAACAAAATTACCATATTACGAAAAGCTAATTACTGACATCAAACTCCTACGACGCGAGCCCCGCGTGTGTAACTGAGCGTGTGCAAAGACAACTTTGAAATTACAATTACCTACTTAATTTGTGGGCCCCAGGCTTCAGAAGTGATAACAAAAACTAACTTGCGGGAGCGCGGGCGCTTGCCCTCGACGTTTTGTCGAGATATTTTCTCGAGCTCGGGCTAACTTCCAAGCTCATATTACAACAAGGGGCTTTAAGTAATAACGAGTTAGAATTTGTTTTTTTATGTTAGTAAAATATATTATACCTTTTGGACATACGTAGATTAGATATTCCTAAGTCTTGAACATCGAGTAGGTTAATAGGTTTAGAGATATACGCAGTTTTTATAGATCAGTTATGTGATCCATTTATTGTTAGTGTATATGAGAGAGTTAGTGATTTATGATATGTCTTATCTACTAACCTGTGACCCGCCCCGGCTTCGCACGGGTGTAACTTTGAAAACAAGAGAGGCAGAAAATTGAGGAAGTCTTTAGTGCGGTGCGGAAAAGTTTTTACTAAAGTAGTTGAACGTTTAATTACTTCAATTTAAATGAAGAAGAGAACGAAACGAGAAAAAACAACATATTTTTAAATATGCAGGTACCTAAAAGAAGTCACTTATTTTACCATCCAATCCTTCAGCGACAAACCCAAAACATCAGTTAGAAGCAGAAATCAAAACGTACCTATAGATTTTTGTTCAGGGCTACTACGAAACTCGAAGTTCGTGTCGTGCGGTCCCTCTGACACTTATACTACTTAATACGAGAGCAAGAGGGACGGTAGGTACGATACGAACTTCGAATTTCGAGTTTCGTTATAGCCCTGCTGCTCCGTGGCTTTGGTAATAATTCTCAATATTTAGCTAACGTCAGTCATAAACTCCAGGTGAAATTTATTGCATCCGCCTGCGATCGGATTCTCAACATCGAAGCGCAAACCACAAAAAGGATAAATACACAGACATTAACGTTTTACATCCAAAAGCTTTTAGCTCGTAAAAAAACGGTCGAATCACACAGCCTCGCACCGTTCCCGATAAATCTAAAAATACCTACACTTAGACAGTATGATATGAATAACAAACTCGGAATCATATTTTACTAATACACTTAGCTGTTGGCCGCGACTCCGTCCGCGTAGTGTTCGTTTATCGCTATCCCGCGGGAACTATGCAATTTTTCGGGATAAAACTATCTTATGTCCTTTCCCGGGATTCAAACTATCTGTATACCAAATTTCATCTAAATCGGTTCAGGTAACAAACATCCAAACCTTCAAACATCTTCAAAAACTTTCACATTCCTTTATTTCGTCATTCATGGCGTTCAGCAATGCATGAAATTATTCTTAGCTTACAAAAACCAAGTCAAATGCTACCTGAAATATTATTAAGCCAAGATAATTCCTCTTTCAGTTCAGCGAACTGAACCGTGGGCATATTTTTCTCATTTCTTAAAAGGAAAGTTCTTTAAGAAAACAACACAAAAAAATTAAAAGTTTCGCGGAGGTTTTTTTCGTGTAAACGGCGCGGCGCACACCTCACGCGCTGAATGAGAGATAACGACCGCAGTTCGGTTATTTATGACTAACGAGCCTATTCACAACCGTAGCGGGCCAAATGGAGATTTATGAAACAGAAAATGTCGAGTAACGTACGTCTTGAGCGTAATTTGTAGGACGGTGTGTGCCGCAGTCGCTCCGCAATCTGCGAAATGCCATCCCGTTTGGGGATTGCTTCTGCTTCGTGAACGATGCTCGCCAGGAGGGCTCTCGAGCGCTCGACTCCTCTAGCCTACTTCTCGTTTTAACTCGGACTCGTATGACGCGCGATACTGATCCTCGATGATAAAAAAATAAAAAAATAAAAATTTATTTTCAGACAACTAATTTGGTCCATAGCATGTTAGTAACAATAGAAACTTAAGAACTATGTTAGTATATATAAGATGATGGTCGGTATAAAACCATTAGAACATTTTATTTCGTAAGAAAATTGGGCATGAAGTTTTTTTTTAAGATTTTGATGTTCTTAATCCCTACGAAAGAATTCTGTGCATATTCGTTTTTACCAAGACAGAAATGTTTTATCAGCGGGAAAAAACTGTTATTTAGTTATTCTTTTTATTTGAATTTGAATCATGAGTTAAGATTTGTTTTAGCGTTTGTTTGTGCTGAATTTTGTGTAGTATTTTTTTATTTTTGTTCAAGATCCGCTAAGAAAGAAGAATCCGATTAGCGATGTTGAAGAATGACCTTTGATTCCTCCCTGCGTGCTCGAAACACAATTAATTCTGTTTCGGAACCCGATCCGGCGTCAAGGTAACAAAGGACAATCGCCAAACAACTCACGTAAACAAACCGTGAAATGTTAAACGCGAATTACAGAAGGCAACAATGACCGGCAATTAAGGAAATCAAACAAAATTCAATAGGGAACATTTGTTCAAAATTGCAAAACCCTAAGCCGAAAGGGCCCAATTTCCATTTTATTAGCATGAGTTCTGAATAAAAATGTGTTTATTCTGGGATGAAAGCGAGATGGCCCCCCCATAAAGAGATCGAGTGCCAATACGGATAAAAACGCAATGTTATTCTGAAGCGTATTCCAAATTCAAATGGATTTTGTGTTTATGAGTAAGCTCTGAACACATTTAAATGTGTTCGCCACCGCTCGAGCATAAACAACAATTAGTATCGTTGAGATTTACGGTTCATAAAACTGCTTGGAAGTATCAGGGTGATAGGTATACTGGCATTATGTAAGTAATGAGGGAAAATTTCCAGGTAACGATTTTTCGTCGGAAGGGCGCCGGTGACGGCCGCGTCCAGAACACACGCAATAAAATCACCTCCAGGGATTTATAGCGGACGAACGCCCTTGATATTGCAACAGTAAATAATATCTTTCGTTAAAAAGACCATTTTATTGGCACCCTTTCCTTTTATGCGACGATTATGTCAATTTTACGAGCGCTCCAATGCTATTTACGTATTTTTATTGAGAATCAAACGGAAAACTCTTACATAAAATCCAAATGATCCCGTAAAATGTGCACTATGATATTATAATTGAATATTTGCAACTCCGTCTGAAGGACCGCCGGGAGTATAAAATTTATGGGGCCGCTTAATATTTATGGGAACGGTTTTTCGCTCAATCTCAACTTTAGCATAAGTAGTGTAAAGGACGGGCCGAGTCTACCGGCCGACCGAAATCTTTTCACGTTGATATGATGTCACATGATAAGTATGTCGGGTATAAAATTTGTAGAACAATTTCAGTGTATGTTTTTCTATTAAGCAGAATGTTTACTCAACTATTTTTTTTTTTCTGGAGCGCTTGTTGGAATTTGAACTATAACATTATTGCTAAGTTTATACATTTTTTATTCCATCTCTAAGATAATCGCGCTGAGCGTGCTAAATCAAATCACACCAATGATTTTTGTAATATTTTTGATAAACACCATACGCCATTATCGGCGTATGCAATTCAATTCAGGTCATAATATGAGTCTGTTCCAGACAAATTTTGGCATATTGCCTGTGAAAAACGTCTTTCGTGGGTGACTGACTAGGCCGATGCGAGAGCGACATGTGCGTCCACAGACCTCACAAAAAAAAATATAGAACCGCCTTGATGTCCTTTCAGTCTCTTGTCAGCCAGTGTCTTGAACAAGGCTTCATTGCTTCATCGCAATATTTGCAACCCTCCATCCAATACATGCACGTTTGCGCCAATCAGCGCGTTTTTCCGCTAGATTTTCCCAGTCATAGTGGTCAATGCAAGCGGTCAAGTTATTCAAATAGGTCGGTAGAGGTCGCTTTGATATAATAGGATTGAGCACGCTGAACCAAGTAAATCCCGCATTAGCACCTGAATTTATTGGTTAAATAAAAGTTTGAGTGTTTTATCTGTGATCCAGCCGGATCAAAACATTTATTTTACGCCTGTTGTGATTACGTATGTAAACAACGCCGTAATATACCGTGAAGGGTATTTTTTGTAAATATTTGTGCCAAATTTACAATTTGCCGTCTTCGCGACACTCCATCGATCAACGTCGCGCCACCTCGGCCGGCTAACAACTTGGCCGTTTAATATAATTGGATCCAATAATTCAATACGATTGTCAACAGTTATTATATAATAATGATGATACCTACAAATTTTACTGATCCATTTATTTATGGAAACGATTATTTTCTTGATTGAGGGTCGGAACAACGCTCAAAAGATCCTACTAAAATATAGGTTTGTGTAGAAGAAGCTTGCCCGTTCCACTGGTGACCATAGGGCTGGCTCTTTCCTCGGTCAACTTATTGGCATTGCCATACAACGAGGAAACACAGCCAGCCTTATTTTTGTTAACTATTGTAAATAAAATTATTGTTTGTTAATTATTCCAAATGAGTAAAGAGTGCTGCTGTGTAGGTTAAGTGTAACTGTGCAGTAATTCGATGATTTTAAACCGACGAAACAAACGGAGAAGGTTCTCAAGTCGACGCCTAAATATTTTTTTATGTATGACCACGTATAACTTTTTACAGAGTAGTCCGATTTTGATATTTTTTTTGTGTTGGTAAGCGTATAAGTACCACGAGGGCAGTCCCATATAAATTTCAAAAAAAAAACTTACTCCAAGTAGGTCACTGATTGTAATGTATGACCAGGCATAACTTTTTACAGAGTGGTCCGATTTTGATAATTACCTATTGATTTATTGGAAACTTACCTATTTATTAAAAAATACCCCAAGTCTGGGAAAAAGCATAAATTAAAAACTTTTTACAAAAAAATAATATCGAAAATACAAACTGAAATATAGGTGCATAGAAAAACCAGAAAAATAAGACCAGCGCTGCGCTGGTGGTGTAGTGGTGCAGTGGTGGTGTAGTGGTATAGCACGTGGCACGGAATGCTGAGGACCTGGGTTCAATTCCCAGCGCCGGTCTTATTTTTCTGGTTTTTATATGCATCTATATTTCAGTTTGTATTTTCGATATGGATTTTACGGGATGACCGTAAAAGTACTTAACAAATAATTTGGAATTGAAATAAAAAATACAAAAAGATTCCAAAAAAAAACAATCTTAAAAAAAATAATAACCTATAGTCGTCTACCTGATGGGCTTCCATCACTCCTCCTGGCTAGTGCTGAGGCACCGATTTCAAACTGGTATTTTACCTAGATTAAGGTTAAAAAAAAAAGGCTTATTATCGTTTTGCTTTTATTAAGTTTTTTCGGCGGTTTATTTTTTTTGGTATTAGAATAAGATCACACCATTAAGATGGCCATGGTTTTACCATCCTGTAGGTAGCGCCCGATTTACGCAGCATCGACAATATAAGTAATTGTGTTTGTTGTTTATGCCATCGGAACGACGGGCTACTCGACTAAGTAGTGGAGCATAAAAATATTTTATAACCCAAGCCTTGTCATCAGTATATTGGCCAAACGTATCGTGTGTTCAATAGTTCGAGTCCGAACCCTCTTAGTATTATACTCGGGAATTCTAGGCACCTACTTTTGCTACCAACATCATTGGGTCTATTACGCGGGGGAAGATTTTTGTGAATCAGTTCTAGTTTTGGTTTTGTTTTTAGCTTCTTTTTTTAATCAGTTTAAGTTATTAACTTATTTTGTATTTAGATGCTGATTAGGTTATGTTTGTTCAAATTTTATTTTTATAGATTTTTTTTTAAACCGGTCATAAACATTAATTCGTTTTTAAGGAATATAAAAGTCTATCACGAATAATTATTAACTTTATATATAAATGAACAAGAGATACTCCAGCCTGTAACTCAAAATATTTTAACCGACTTCAAAAAAGGAGGAGGTTATCTATTCGGTTGTATTTTTTTATGTTTGTTATCTCAGCATTCCGTCATTTATGAACCAATTTCAACTTTTTTTTTGCGTTCGTATAGGAAAGTCTTCAATTAGGTCCCATAAGCACCAAATCAGGATCTGATGATTGGCTCTTAAAAAAATTGAGGGAACTCTTCAATTATTGTAGGGACACCTATGGTAATTTGGATATATTTAGTAGTAACTCGTGCATGCATTTGCTATTGAAAATCATCATTTGGTGAAGCGGAACTGATGATGAAGACCACAGTTGACCATCGGAGTGAGTACTCAATAAGAAGTATTTTACGGGTTGAATTTTAATTACTTTAACACAGTTGCTAAGCAATTTATGCTCCTCGTAATGCATATGGTGAAATGGAACGGCTGGCGAATCACCAGGACTCCTCAATAATTAACTTCTCAGCACCGGAAAAGCAATTTTTTATAAAAGGTGACGAGCAGTTAACATTAAACTATTGTAGCTTAGACTATTTACACTAAAAAGCGTGAAAAAAATCATAACCAAAAATTGAATCATATACAAAAAAACATGAAAATAATTTTCTACCAGTCTGAAGTCAGTGCCTCAGCACGAGCCAGCAGGAGTGATTGAAGCCCAATGTAGGTACATATAGTATGTAGTTGAGGTTGACAGACGACTATAGGTACACTCCTGGTTATTTGTCTAGTCGATTATTTTTTTATTTAAGTGTACAAGAGAGTTGGTCGTTTTTTGGGTCGCATCGTTTCACCTCTTGTCGATTTTGTCGCGTATTCTGAGTACCTACTCAGAGCCTAAAACTGTTGTTTATAAACAAAGCTACAGGCGGTTCGCTTTCATTTATTGGGTAAATAAACTCTCTGCCCGGCTTTCTATTTTCCACAGGAAATGGAGAGCAAAAAGTTGTTGTAGGCTAATGCTATGATTTTTTTTTGTTTTCCGACCAAAGTATCCCAAGTATTTTAATTTATTTGCGGTACTTCCATAATTTCATTAAAAGAATTTACCGTTGGTTTAAAGTTAACAATTTACCATTTTGAATGAGTTTCACTAAGTAGAAATTTGCAAATGTGCATTTCCAAAACTGAAATTAAAGTGGTTTATCCAAGACACATTATTGTACTAACGTCTGCAAACTTTTACCGAAAGTTCAAGAAATCCTCCTTTAATAAGATTACAGACACTATACTTACAAAGAGTTTTTAAGTTTTAATACCCACCCTTGTTTCTTCCAGCGATTTACACTGCAGCATGTGGGGCATGCGGTGAGCAAACAATGTATGTTGTGGCTTTTTAATGAATGTTGAGACCGAGCTGAGGGAAGATACAAAACAAAACAAAAAAGCCGCCGCTATGGCGAAGCGGTTAAGCTACACGGCTCTAAAGGAAATTAATCATTTACCTTTTTGTTTCCCGCAGCTTTGCGGTGCCAATCCGACGTCCACAGTATGATTCAGACTAAATACGTCAAGTGGAGCACTTCCCACGGCTAGCTATCACTGTCAGTGCGGCGATAAAATCAAATCAGTTGCGTATTAGAAGAGGATATCGCCGTCTCTCACGGACGCGTCACTTTGATAAGTAGAAGAATCTGAGGTCAACCAGCCGTCTCTTCGACTCGAACAATTTGTCTCGGCGCGCGAGGAGGAAGCCCCGGACGGGTACAAATGGCAGATTACTTCGAGTTTACTAGATTCCCACCCTAGACAAATGTCGCATCCACTCGCCCCGCCCGGCGCGCCCTAATGAATGCCACTTTGAAAGCGATATTATGCAAGAATTCATCACGCAGACAATGATGTATACAGCTAGAAATGTATTAACACTATTATCCGGATATTAGTCCCCGTTCTAGGGAACTTTAAGTGCTATCACCATGACATATGAGACGTATATTTCCAGGGAAATGATTTAGTTACAAAGTATCTACAAAGTCGCGGGGAAATATAGATGTCGAGGTTACTGTCGCGCCGAACACATTTCGCACCGTGATGGGAGCGAGTAAATTAGCCATAACGTGTAAATTGAAACGCAGGCAATCCCGTGAGTTAACACGATCCGGGACGTACATCCAGCCTTTAATGAATAAAGGGACACGCCGACGTCTATATCTGCTGGGTGGGGGCATGAGACAACTTTTAACTCAATCAAGGTACGTAAACTAGTCTGGTGACGCTGTGCCGTGTACATTTGCGCACGTGCGAATCATTTTTCACACGATATTCGATTACCGCCTCGTATCGTATGAAACAAACAAATGACACCCTTTGTATTCAGGCACGGCCGTACTCGCGATGAGTTATGTCACTATAACGGTGATATTTTGACCTGGCAAACTTTGCAATCCGCAATAAACATCTCATTTTATTTTAACATAATTGGTGCAAACGTGTACAACAACGAGGTGTCAGTAGGCAATGATGTCAAGGTGTCCGGAGAAAGGTAAGACCGTTGGAAATTCACTACGCAAGGGACGCCTAGGGAAGGGACGAACAAACTAGCGCTAACTAGAAAATTTAATTAATTGTAACTAAACCCTTATCCAATGAATTGACATGTTTATCACATAAGTAACTCAATTATAACGTGCAGGCATAATTGGATTAAGATTCTTGCCTGTGTTGACTAGAATTACCATATTTAGAGAGTTAGGATTTAACCTGCGTTTCCACCAATAATGCGCTAGGATGGGTTGCGAGAAATGTGTTTTTCGTTACCCGATAGAAACGCTTCATTTACCTCGCCTCGCACAGAACATCTCTGCTGGACAGGCACTTGGAGTCTAAATGAGCTACAATTGTTAACCCTTTGAGACTCGAGCGGGTTATCTTATAGTATTAAGTTATAATAATAATACACAACACAACACAAACACACATGACGTTAAAGAACACTACTAAAACAAAAACTATGAAACATAAATAATAAGAGGCATAAAACCAAAATGAGAGTTTACTATAGAATCAGTAACTTTATATGTATGAACGTGAGTAGGACCACGTGAAATCTCAGTTTGTACATAATAGGTACCGTTGACCCGTTCAAACGTAAAATGATGCGCAAAGCCGTCCAAATAATTGTTTATTCTACACAAAACACACAAAAAAGTATTTGACAAACAAACCCTTTCAGTAAACGTTACCTTCCGATTGACCTTTGATAGCTCCCGCGCAATTTTAAATGGATTGGAAATGCTAAAATGTTTTCTGTTCTATTTTGTAGACGCTTGATTGTGGAAATTGCCTTGTTGAAGTTGTTTCGTAAATCAATACCTGCCGGTAAACTTTGACTTACAAACATGGGTAATTAAGCAATAGCGCTAAGTATATATTGTATTTCAATCCAATTTATGAAAAATGTAAACAAAGACGCCATTAACCCGTCGAAAACACCCTGCGCGCCACAGTGGCGCGTATCTAAGTACTCGTGATTAGTCAATTTTTGTTACTAGTTTCGATCACGTTTTAACATATAGAGCACTAGTCCAAAATTATCCAAAAAAGTCGTTAGTCGCGCGACGGGTTAAGGTGGCTACAGACGTTTAGTGATGTAAAAACCTAGAAATTATTGCAAAATAATTAATCTGTTCATTAAATCGATTAATTTATTAATTGAATAGATCACAGTATTTTTGTCTATTTTATTAGTTACTTTACTTGATTTAATTCCAAAGACTGTTTATTAAATTATAAAAGCAGTAACTATTCCTCAATTTTAAGGTAGTAAGTAAATAAAAATCGCTTATTCCATCGAGCATATCGATTTTCAAAATGTCAAATTTTCCACCATCTCTACGCTAGTCTATCATCACGAGTACCTACTGCCTTTTCGCAACGTAACGTTTGGCAACCTGTTTCATTTCGCAAACTCTAAAACTGTAAATATTTCAGGATTTATTTCAGGGCCATCGTGTAGAAAACTTTAGGTTAGGTTAGGTTAGTTTTATAAAAATCCTGAAATATTTACAGTTTCAGAAATATTAAACAGTTGGGAAATGAGAAGTTGCGAAATGAAACTGGATGCCAAACGTTATTCGCCGAAACATTAGTAAACCCTATCATCAGAATGAGAGGTCTTGGGCCGTAGTTCCCGCGTGGGCCCAGTGCGGTTGATTTTACACACTATTAAATTGCTTCGCAGGTTATGCAGTTTTCCTCATAACGATTTCTTTCACCGTAAAGCTAATGTTATTTCGCACTAAATTCCGTAAAACTCAGAAGTGCAAATCTGAGGTTGAACTCGCTACCCTCTGCTTGAGAGGCAGAAAGTCAAACCACTAGGCCACCACGGCTTACAAGGGTTAATCCAATCTAAGGACCTGTTTCACCACTTGTCGACTTTAAGTTACCGAATAAACAAAGACGGCATTACTTTTATCTGACACAATACATAAAGTTAGTTGACAAGTGGTGAAACATTCCCTAAATGTACATTTTCCACATTATCCTTAACCTAGGCCGATAACAATTATTCAGAACAATAAGCTCAGTCGACCTCCAAACGATTCTGAAAAGCGTCGCAGACAGCTAAAGTCTTCGAATCACAGGGTGGTTACTTTCGGTTGCAAATAGTGTGAGGCGAGTCGGGCGAGGAAGCGGCACAATGCGGCACGTCCCGGCCCCTGCGTGACTTGTGAACCAGCACTATTACGGCGACGTTATTTTAATAGTAAATTCTTGGCTCATATTTTGGAGACAGTGTCATGATCATTAACAACAGCCTGTATATGTACTACTGCTTGGAGAGAATCAGAGGAGAAGGCTTAGAAGTTCTCAAGCGGGTCTAATGCTGACTGGGAACTTTATTGAACTGCTTCGGAGAGGTAAACAGGTATCCTATCTATAAGACAGCCTGTGGATGGCTAATGCTATAACATTACTTAAACTCTCGTAAGACACATTGTTAATATTACTAAATTAAACGGTTCAACTCAAGATTATAAGCTAGGAACGGTCCGACCAGTTTCGATCTTCTCAGAAAATCGTTTTCATGGGTGAGTGCGTTCACAACGGTGGCACTCGCCACCGCCAACTGGAGGTGGTTTTCTAGATTAGGTTTCTTCATAAGACTCCTGTAGATGTCACCGTTCGTCCACCATTACCTCTCATATTTCATTTTCTACATTTTTTACCGAACAACGGCAAAATTGTTCTACGATGAACAGTCATATTTTTTTAAACTAACTCAGGTTAATGTACAAAAACATAGAGTGAAAGCAACATCGAGTAATCTGAGCCTTATACTGCTTATTTATCCACAGCCTTTAATGTATTGGCATCAAAAATATTCTCCCCGAGGTTATAATAATACACCTGACGTCGACGGCATTCCAATCTGACTTCAAAGGTCAAAGTCTAGGACTCCTGGGGATAGTAACAAAAACCTGACTTTCGCAAGATGACAAATGTTAACTTGGAGACTGAACAACAAGATATAATATAGCAAGAGACGGTTAGATCATTTCCCCAAAATTGTTATATCCTAGTAGCAAAATTTCCATCCGCGTTTTTTCTCAATATTTTTTTCCAGTATGCTTTTTTACTGAAGTTCATTTTTACAGTAGCGTTTTTTCCCAATAAGAGTCGACACAGACACAGTGTCGACGGAGCTCCGCTCACTGGGAACTCTTACTTTTGAGTAGTTTTGGCCCTTCGGGCCGATGCAAACTTAACATAACCTCAACCTACCTATGTTCCTCTGTCGATTCTGATTGGGAAAAAACGCTACTGTGGAAATAAGCTTCCGTAAAAAAAAGCATAATTATTGGGAAAAAATGCGAATGGAAATTTTGCTACTAGGAAATAACGGTTTTTGGGGAAATGATTTTCCAACTCATGCAGTGTACGGCGTCAAAGGGTTAATCTTGTATCAGAAATTCTGATAATAGTACATTGTGTCTTAAGGGCGGTAAATAAGGAATTACCAACGAGAGTCTATTAGAAGCCCGAAGTCAAAGAGTGAGGGCTTTAATGAGCCTATGTTCGTAATTTTAGTATTGCCGGGCGACATACAATGTTTTTCATCACATTTGCGAGTAAAATTTTATATTTGTAAAAGAAAAACTACTTAATATTTTTTCTAAAATTGCCGATATCGCTGACTGCGCTCTTGGCAATTAGTACGGCCAATGACTCATTTACCGACCACGGGTTTCATGACAAGCACATTAAGGTCGAGAGTTTTATTTGGGGGGTTGCAACCAAGGTAGCCTGCATGTTACGACACTGTTTATGAGCAAGTGTGATGAAAAATACCTTTACAAATGTGTTTAGTAATATGAATATAAACATAATTGCAAATTAGTTTGAAGACACCTTGTAGATTGGCATCGTATACTTTAAACAGCGCTTCTGTTTCCGAGAGAGCTGTGGCTGGGCCGTAGCCAAGAATAGGTTGCGGAGACAATCTATTTTATTGCGTTACTATTTTGCGAATTCACGCCTAGAGGCGGCTTATATAAAATCTTGTCACAATTTGCAACAGAAATTGAATATAGTGCCTTTGAAAAGCTGCATTCGAAATTGTTTCAGTTTTGTTTTCTAAAACGTTCCAGCGACAGCATTTTATTCAACAGCACAAGTTGCATTGTAATATTGGAGTAAATTTCACATTCTGTTCGAAATATATCTATATTTTTGTTCAACGGTATCGACACTAATTGATGTTGAAAAGCAATAGCCCGAAAGCTGGTAATGAATTATGAAACATCACTAAGATGGATGGGTGTGAAGAAAAGCAGATAAAGCGTACTATAGCCTCCAACCCCATCGGCTCATCAATTATGTCGTATGCGATCAAACCCTGTGTCCATCTGCGTGCCATTTGTAAATGTCATGCCCGTCTTGCCAACCAACTTACAACTAACCATTGTCAAGGTAATATAGCCTTACAGTCTTTATGATAAAAGCCAAGGTATCTACCACGGTAAGTTGGCGGAAAGTAAACACAGGATCGTAATTCAGCCTTGGTGACAAAGCAACATTCAGCAAATCAATGGCCACTGAGCAAAAGTTGTTTAATGACTGTTAGCAATGAGGATAATGGCATTGCTCCTACAAAATGAGTCTCAGCTCAATATTTATTTTTATTCTGCTAACGGTTGGCATTTTAAACTTATTAAACGCTATTGAGTTTTTTTCCGACATAACGTTTCGTTGACTGTGTATTTGTATTTTCATCCAACTTATATATACATATGCAGGCATCAACAGACTGGTAAAATAACTTAACCAACAATAAGTTGGAAAACCCCCGACTTTGTCACTTCAAAGTTCAATATCTCTAAAACGGCTTAACCAAGTTTGATGAAAAATGTCTAAGAACCATCGCTTGAAAACCTGATTTCAAATAAAAAAGGACTGCATCCATTTCGGTTCGCCCGTTTTAGAGCTACGGTGCCACAGACAGACACACACACACACACACACACGCGCACACGCACCCACTCACCCTCCACTATAAGAACTTCTAAATGCTGGTGATAATATAACGACCTTAAATTTAAGTGACAGTGGGGAGGACTTGTCGATCCATCCTATTCTGTTGTCAGTATTCAGTATCATAGAGATTACTTATATTCAAAATGTCAGCTTTCTAGCCATTACCAGTGGGATAACGTGCAATGTCCGTCTAGATCGCAAATATCTCCTGTCGCTTAGCAGCAGTCATTGCACTGTTCATTTCGAGCGAGGAAAGAAAACAGACGCTGTAATTACTGGCACTTAGAGTAATTCCATCATAGCACTTTAGGCTGGCAACACAAAACATTTAACATTTTCCAGTTTTCCAGACACATAGTTTCGTATAATTTAACGAGTTCCAGGAACAACTTTATCAGTTTTACTGTCGAATAAACATCGAATTAAACACTACAGAGTTCAAGCACGCGTCTCCAGGATCCGCAATAAATTATTGAATATTCAACAACATGCCAAGCAAAGTACGGGAATATCGTAAGAAATTACAATGGTTTAGTTTGGTACGCCAGTGAACACCTCCGACCGCATTAATCTTACCCGTAACCTGGTTACACCCGAGTCGCAAAGTTTCGCGCAATATTTCATGCCACATTGCGAATATTGCTTTGCAAACTATCGGTTGGCCTTGAATTTGTTTATCGGATATGGCGATGGCGGAGATGTAAGGCGGCTTTCTTTTTTTAACATCTGACACTAAAAAGGGGCGTTATAATAATTCATTTATTTACAATAAGGATTGGTTATAATGGTCTTAAATTTAAAGCATCCAATTAGCTAACTACCGGGTGTGGCCTGTAATACGAGCAAAAAATTAAAACATAGATCGTCCTCGTCAATCTGAACAACATTTGTTCAGCGACTTTTAAAAATAATGGAGTCTTTGAATTTTCATTTTTTCATACAAATTATACGCCATCCAAACATCAAGCATTTTGCTTTACATTGCTTCTTCGAATAAACTTAAAAGTGTAATAAAAAATAAAAAATAAAAATTATTTTTAAAAGTCGCTGAACTAATGTTGTTCAGTTTGAGGAGTACTCGTATCATCTATGTTTTAATTATTTGCTCATATTACAGGCCACACCCGATATAATACAGACATTATAAGGGGTCAAACAAAATATACATACAGGTAAATGTAAATGTTTGTTACCACCGATAAAAACATCTTTTACGTACTGTTTCTGTAATGGGTGTGCATGTCTCCTCGAAGTGGACAAAATTTAATCTTTTATTTATGCCCAACGAAAATGTATTTCACCGAAAAAATCTCGTTAAAACCAGTATCCTAGCGAAGTAGCGTTCTATTCCGTGCCACAGGAGACAATAGTGTCACTGTTGCTTAGATTTTTTTTGAACATGCTAAGAGATAAGCCATGGCGAAATGAAACTGTTATGTTACAATACTTAAGTTTTGGTGGGTTTTTAGATTATAAAAAATCATACATTTAATGAGTGACCCAAGAGACATTGCCATGGCAACGAGCCACACTTCAAAATTTAGGTATTCACCCTTATTTTAATTTGAGCCGTGTATGGAAATTATTGGTTATGGTATTCAACTATTTATCCTATTGAAGTGACAAAAAATAAGTTTTTTTTATTCTGTTGCGTTTGAAAAACAGTATTAAGGGTTCCCTATTATCTTTGACTGGCAACATTTGGCTGGTGTCAAGATTTCACATTAAAGTGACAATGGGAAGGGCTATAAATTGGATGACCTCATAAAAAAATAATAGCTGTGAGTGTTCGGAAGCATTGACCTAATTTAACGTTACAGATGGTTACAGGAAGCGATGTAAGCGGCAATTATCATGCAATATTGCTTTTTCTTTAACTTTTTTTAGGGTTCCGGAGCCAAAATGGCAAAAACGGAACCCTTATAGTTTCGCCATGTCTGTCTGTCTGTCTGTCTGTCCGCGGCTTTGCTCAGGGACTATCAATGCTAGAAATCTGTAACTTTGCACGAATATATATATGTAAACTTTGCCGACAAAATGGTACAATAAAAAGTTAAAAAGAATTTTTTTTAGTGCACCTCTCATAGACATAAAGTGGGGGTGAATTAACCCTATAGTGTTGAATATCGTTGGATAGGTCTTTTAAAACAACGATTTTTCAATTCAGTGATTAGTTTGCGAAATATTCAACTTTAAAGTGCAAATTTTCATTAATCAAGCGTCCCCCCCCCTCTCAAATCTAAACCAGTGGGTGGAAAAATTTGAAAAAATTCAGGATGATAGTAAGTATATCAAACTTTCAAGGAAAACTATATAACAGCTATTTTTGCTTGAGAATTATTAGTAGTTTAAGAGTAAATAGCAGCCTAAGATTCCGTATAATATATTTTTTCGAAATGACTACGGAACCCAATTTCGGGCGTGTCCGATACGCTCTTGGCTGGTTTTTTATTTTTAAGTGGTGTTACTTGGATTGAAGTAATTTAATAAGTAACACACAATTACCGTTCGCCGTTTTACGGTAAAAAATAACTCTTTACTGCATTAAAATATTATGATGAAGATAAGATAAGAAGATATAAAATTATGAAGGTTCAACATTTACCCTGTTAGGGCACAGCAATAAACAAATAATAAAAACTACAAAAATGGTAAATGAACAATCATAGCTAAATAATAATAATAATTCATTTAGTTCGAGTAGCTTTGTAACTCATACATAATTTGTTAAATCTGTATACTTATATTTTTGACGTTATTTAGACCTTGACATGTAATTTTGAATTATTACTTCAAGGAATAAATTTATACGTGACTTAGACAAGATTCCAAGATTGCCCAAATATCAAATTAGTTGAGTGTACTAACGTAGATTCCAGAAGTCCGACTGTACGAGCCCGATCAGTGCTCACAGCTCTGCAAAATTGCTCTCTGATTACAAGAATCAAATTTCCGTAGGTACGGCGCGTTCGACTGTATGTATATATCGTTGTCAAGTAAAGTTTAATATTGAAGATACTCGTAGCTTTTGCCCGTGACTGTATTTACCAAAAATTCGTTTATTTTCCAGGATCAAAACTATCCAGTGTCCTTCCCGGGGTCTTAAACCATTTCCGTACCTAATTTCGTCTTAATCAGTTCAGCGGTTTAAGCGTGAAGAGGTCACAGACAGACAGACAGCAGACAGGGTTACATTTGTATTTATAATATTCATCATCATCATCATCAGCCGGAAGACGTCCACTGCTGAACAAAGGCCTCCCCCTTAGAACGCCACAATGAACGACAGCTCGCCACTTGCATCCACTTTTGCACACAGGACTTAAGAAGGATATCTTCTTCAGGGTTCCGGACCTAAAAAGGAAATATGGAACCCATGAAGGATCACTCGTGTCTGTCCGTCTGTCACAGCTAGTTTGCTCTGAAAATACTGGATCGATTCAGTTGAAATTTGGTGCCTACATACTCTTAAGCTTTATATGAGTCGGTGAGTGACCCAAAGAAAAACCTGTGCCGTGTAGATTCAAATAAATTTAAAAAATGAAGGCTATAATAATACATTTTAAAAACCAAATCGTGTGACATACCGTACGAAAGGGCTCGTTGTAAGAATCTAAAAAAAGTGTAATTTTGAGATAAACATATTTTTTTAAATACACAAACTTCTTAGAGATATTTCTATAATTCATATGTAGGCATAGGTAGGCTGTTTTGACCACTAGTCTACTTTAACCAAAACGCATTGAAAACTGATCGCGGAAATTTGCTTAAAAATTGTGTCGCACCACGCCTGTGAACTCGCTGCAAATTTGCACGGCACCGCAACGAACCGCCAACAACATATTGGCACGTCGACAAAAACACGACACTGCTTTGTAAAACTAATATCACCACAAAAGATACACAGCGAGTGACAGCGCGGCGTTGTTGAACGCTGCGTCTGCAGGCGTACGGTGGCAAACGGCAGTCGAAAAGTTCGTGTTATTATATAAACAAACGTATTTTTTACCCGACTGCAAGGAGAGGTAATGTTTTGCCCTTTTTTAAGGTCAGTTCGCTAGGATTCACGAGGCTAAAATGATTTTACTTTTATATATTTTTCCCGACTACGGCAAAGTCAAAAAGAAGGATAATCTGGCGGGACAGCTGCACGGCCTTTCCTCGGTCCTTTTCTCGAAGCAGTTCAGGCCATTTTCAATAGTTTTAACAGTCTATGTATGTTTGTATTTACGTATGTTCCACCGTAGCGTCTAGACTACTCATCTGATTTTAATTAATGTGTCAATAGGCATGTTCTTTTGTTTATGGCCGAGCTGCCAGAGGCCGTATTGTCTAACGTTTTTGACAATCGCGATCACGATCAAATGACACTCTTTGTATGCAAAAACTAATAATTAATAAATTATTGTGCCTTGTTTTCAACTCGTGTTTTGTATTAATATTTAATTCTTACAATTTAATTTCATTAAATTCGGCCTATATATCTCACTGCAGACTCCTCTCAGAATGATTCGGGCTGTAGCTCCGACGCGGGCTCACTGCGGATTGTGTACTACAATAAACTTGAATTTCTTTGTAGCCAAATCTCCAGACATAAGTTCCAAAAACTCTGAGGTGCAGCTGGTGCAAGCCCAGGATTGAGCTCACGGCCCAATGCTTTATATAGGTACCATAGGTCAAACTAGGCAACCACGACTCAGAATAAATTTCGCAATAAAAAAAACGTTTTAAGGGTAAGCGTTGATTGGCATGCACGACTGTCACATGCGCACAAATTAAAGGTCAGTTACTTACTTATAGTTGATCTAATTCATTTTAAGCTTCATAGCTTATGCTAGATATAGGTAGACAAATCTTGTCACGCGACTCCCGTCCAAAAACACGCTGCTTTTATTTGACAAAACTCAACCAGTAACTCAATATCTGTCAGCGAAAACTAGAATTTCCGCGGCGTAGATGGGGAAATAAAATAAAATGGCGACGAACTGACATTTTATATTTTGTTACTGGCAACTCCCCTCGGATCGGCTTTCAGGCCGTATTACAATACGACGACACTTGTTACTAGCACGTCACTAGTTTCTTAATTAAGTTTTTTAGATATTCTAGGTCCTGGAGTCTAGGACATCGGTAAAAACTGTGGGGCATGCCCGTTATATGCCCAAAAGCTCTAGTGGCTAACTTATACAGCTCCTTGTACAGTCGAGTTCATAAAATTTTTGCTCACAAGTTTATGAACTCGACTGTAGGTTCACTTTATTTATGTGTAGGAAAACTCAACTTCAACATTTTTTGCATGTCTTTGTAAAAAACATGTAGAACCTATAAATTGTCTGTAAGTAAATCATCTACGCTTTGTTGTGTCAGATATTGGTGCTGGTGACTGTACCATGTTTTAGCAAATAAATGACCGTTTAGGTGCCGTAAAACGGGGTGAGAAGGGATTGCGGGGGAGTAGGGATAGAACTAATATTTTGTATTTGCTCTAAAAATAGTTTAGTTATAGTTTAGTTTTTCTGGTAATATTGTTTCTATCCTTTCTGACCCCACTACGGGGTGAGCTGGGATTTGCCTATATTTTAGTGTTTATTGTTTAAACTATGAAACTATACGACAGATAATCATTATTAAACTGAAAATCATACCACCGGAACATTTTTTATCTATAAAAAATCAACTTTGATATGAAAATATTTTTATCGAAATTTGAACTTTAATATTCTGTCCATACTCACCCCGTTTTACGGTACTGATTTACTCTAATATACAAAGGGGTTGTAGTGATTTTAGAAAACAGACAGAGTACATAATTAATCGAACTTTTCTCTCCCATAAACAACATTTCAATCACGTTCGGCACGTACGAGTCACACAACAAAAATCTGAATCCCAAAACATTAAAAATATTTTTTATTTCAATGCAAAACATCTGCCGCGCGTTTAATAGCAATGAAGGCTTAACGGGCCCATAACATGTCATAACATAGGCATGTTGCAGGCTAAATGGCCTCCCTTACACCGAACTAACGCGCATAAAGAGCTGTTTCAATTTACGGGATGCGCCTAATTTGGTCCCGAGCCCGACCTGTGTGAAATATTTCCCCGATCCAAGCCTAATGATCCTGCCGGTGACTTAAATATGCCTTCCGGGTAGGGATAACTTCATTAACTTAGCAGCGGTCTCGAAAGCTGACTAACTAAATGAACTTGAAATAGTCAGCAACATTAAATTCAGTATGTTTCTCGTACCTATGTTTAATGCAGCATAATTTCTGCAAAAATTATAAAGCACTACCATCGTCTTCAACAAAACATCAAGTAACATTTGAAATTTAACATGGCCTTTACGTTGAAGAAAAACATCACGCATACAACGCGATGTGTGTGTGAAGTTCCCATTCCGGACTGTGCCTGCATGGAAACTATGGCCCGAGCCTCCTGAGGCCGTCAAATGACAGTTTTTGTATGATCTGTCATTTGATTGCGTCAGAAACGTAAGACAATACGTCTTCTGTGCCTTGGTAGTGAGACGTTTAAAGGCCATCAAGCGTCTTGATTACAGGTTCCTGTACCACTACAAGATAATATGGGGTCTCGGACGTCGTTTAATCGTTCGGAGTCGGAGGGTGGGTTTCCGACATGAAAACACATATTTTGTACTTATGTCCCAGCATTATGGACGTTTTTAGGGTTCCGTAGCCAAAATGGCAAAAACGGAACCCTTATAGTTTCGCCATGTCTGTCTGTCTGTCTGTCCGTCCGCGGCTTTGCTCAAGGACTATCAATGCTAGAAAGCTGTTATTTTTCACGAATATATATGTAAATTTATGCCGACAAAATGGCAAAATAAAAAATTCAAAAACAATTTTTTTAGAGTACCTCCCATAGACGTAAAGTGGGGGTGATTTTTTTTCTCATCCAACCTTATAGTGTGGCGTATCGTTGGATAGGTCTTAAACCATTAGGGGGTTGCTAAAACGATTTTTCGATTCAGTGATTTGTTTGCAAAATATTCAACTTTAAAGTGCAAATTTTCGTAAAATCGAGCGCCCCCCCCCCCCCTCTAAAATCTAAACCGTTGGGTGGCCGTGGTCACGAGTATAGACTGAAGTGTGGGGTGTCAAGTCTGACCAGCAGCGCGAGTCCTGTTGGTGGTATTTTAACTATTAGTGAAAATCATGAAAGTTTAAAACAGTACATTTAAGTGTTGTACAGACAAAACTGCTAGCTTATTTGGGCCAATCAACTATTTTACCAACACTTGGGCGTCTCCTGCGTTACCAAATTGTCTTTGGCGTTAGCAAAAAATCGTACTTCTGACAAGATATTTCACGTTTAATAGGTGGAACTTACGTAGGATAGTATGTATTCATGTACACCATCTATTAAATTACAGAAAAACATGTTTACTTACAAAAATCTGCAATTGTTTGAAAAATGTCGCGACAGATTAGTGTCGGTAAAAAGTTGATTGGCCATTTGTGCAGAGAAAAGATTTTAGTTAATTGATAAGGACCACAGACCTCAGATATGGACCTCCGCAAAGTACCTAACGGCTGAATTAATATTCTTCTTCATCTTGGCCGTTATTTCCATCTTTAAAGCTTGAATCAGCCAGTTAATCATTTATGCAAAGTACTTTACACAACAAAGAGTCAAAATTAAATGATTACGGCCACTTTCTTGACGTCAATCGCTTGAACATGGCACCAATAAATTTGTACGGGACCCTCGGTGCGCGAGTTCGACTCACACTAATACCAGAATTTTTATTATCCAAACGTTTACTAAACGAAATCTAAGACCTAAAAAAAGGGTAAAGTCAAGTGATTCGTTAACTTTTTATTTTAAAATTATCTAAGAAGTAATGACCCATATTTTAAGCTGAAATTTAAATCCAAGAACAATACATTTTCATGCTCTGATACATTAATTGGGTCATGATGAACGTTATATTCGTCTGTTTGTATGTTCAGTCTACCAGCCAGAACACAAATTCGGCTAATGCTCTTGCGTTGGTGTTATATGGTGTTATGCTCGTTCGTCCAAATTATGTAGCGCAGGTATTTGATTAGTAATTAATGTGCGTATGATTTATTATATCGCTTGCCTTTATGGTGCTCCCACATTGGCTGTAATAAGTGTTATAAAACATTTAAAACATCTAAAATAACTTTTAAAATGTTATACAACACATGAAAACCTCTTGTTAGTTATATGGTGTTATATAACATTTTTATACCAGTAGCGTTTGAAACATCTGACAAGTTGTAACAAAATTTATAGTGTGTGTTAGACAATATTATCGTGTTTTATAACGTTATATAACATTTATAACAGCCAGTGTGGAAGCACCATTACTTGCGACTTGCGATTTTGCAAAAAAAAAACGTGCAAGTCGCCAAAATTAAATCATGGATTTCATTAACGTCGCATAAAAAATACCCACGCCAAATATCATGTCTCTAATCCCAGTGATTGAAATTTTGAGATATATTGTATTTTGAGATATAGGGTATATCAGGATAAAAAAGAAGATTACCTGTTTGTTGTTCTAGACGTTCAGCTATCTACATCTACATCTCAGATCAAATAAAAATTACTTTTTATTTGATCTACATACCAAATTTCAGTCAAATCCGTCCAGCTATTTTAGTATAAAAGTAATAAGCACACACACATGCACACGCACACACTCACTAACTTTAGCATATATATCGATAATACAAGCTGAAACATAGATGCACAGAAAAACCAGAAAAAGAGACCAGCGCTGGTCATCGAACCCAGGTCCTCAGCAATCCGTGCTGCGTGCTATACCCCTACATTTCCACTGGACAGGAGTACAGACACAAATTTCTCCTATGCACCACATATCTCAGCTTGTTTGTTTTTTATTTATTTATTCACTTAAGCAGCGACGCTAGCGTCATCTATGTTTTTAGCCCTCACCGAGAAACTTTCAACACTCCTTCGGAACTAACCGCTCACCCGGACAAGAGACGTCGCAATGATGATGTGATGATGTGTTTTTTCTGTGTATCTATGTTTCAGTTTGTATTTTCGATATGGATTTTACGGGATGACCGTAAAAGTAGCAAAATTTCGAGTTGAAATAAAAAATACAAAAATACTCCAAAAACCAATCTTAATTTAGCATATATAATAGGAATTAATAAAATGTTAGGTGCGTCTAAAAACCTTAAATAAGGTAAATTGTTTTTTTGATTGCTCTTCTCTACCACTCAAAGGTTGACTGGCAGAGGTCTCTTCAGGGATAAGGCCGCCTTTGTACTTTATTTTTTGTAACCTTTTAGTTTTTGCTTTTTGTACAATAAAGAGTATAAACAAACAAACAATATCAGGAACGTTGTGTGCATGATGTCATTGATGACCACTGGTGACTGCACAATTTAAGGTGAAGCGTTGGTAAAATTACGGAAAAAATATTTGACTACAGGTACCACAAAGCCGACCTCTTGGGCTTGGGAAGGCACAGTCCAGTAGCAGACGTCTCGTGATCATCATCATGATAATGACTTGAGTTTAAATCCGGAGCAAATGTCTGAAAATTACACCATCCGTGTAGGTATTTAGTCTATTTGACCGGTCCGTTCAACCACACGGCAATGACAGGCCAGGCAAGCGATCGGGATGAAATTGCCAGGTCCCCCAAAAAGGGATAATCTCGGTTACGCGGGAATTAACCGGAGAACGCGTAATCCCGTGATACAGACATTGCGTATCCAATCTCGACAAATTGCATCGATTTCCGTAACAGCGAACAGAACTTCATAATAGCCGGTTCGCGCTGAACAGCCATGACCTGCCGTTTTCCAATTCTCCTTTACGTATTTTATGAGTTCGCAGTGAATCGCGCCAATAATGAGCTGTCAGTTAAACTGGGGGAGTTCTTTAATAGCGTAGGTAATGGAAGTCAATAGCAAATCACTGAGGACGTAGAGGTCGTAGAGGAGGAGGTGCCGTACACTTGTGAGCAACGGCAACGAGTCGGGTTCTTTGCGACTCTGAAAATAATGACAATCAAAATCAAACCGGCCACGTTTTTTTTCCTATACTAGTGCTTCAAAAAATAGTTATTGCCAAGAGAAACACGCCGCAAGATCATGGGTAAAACCATTATAAGACATCCCATAGAAAATATTCAAACTGTCACTCAGTTAGTCGTAAATTCGTTGCTACTACATATGAATAGCGCAACACACTTGCGAAGAAATGCATTGGTGTCAAAGTCAAGTCAAAATATCTTTATTCAATCCAGACTATTACAAGCACTTACCACTGTCAAAAAAACTACCACCGGTTCAGAAAAACCACTATTGAGAACCCGGCAAGAAATGGAGTAATCAAGTTCCCAATTCGTAATGGGTCTGCGTGGACACTGCCGTGCTGCGGAACGTACATAGTTCGAGATGAAAAGCCTATACAAAACAGCATTAAAATCAAAACCACGGTTTGATCCGATTTCCTCTGCGAATTCAAAAAAAATGTCAGAATTTTAACGTATAAACCCATTTACGTGTTTTAGTGAATGCATTCTTATTAGCACGTGTGCTGGATAGCAGGCATTACAAAACGTTTATTGCGAGGCGCCGCGTGTAGAACGCTACAGGCCCTAGGTATACTACGAAGTGAAAAATTCGAACTCGTCTCGCTGACGCTAATATTATTATTATTTAACACGAGAGTGAGAGGGACAGTACGATATGAACTTCGATTTTCGAATTCCGTAGTAGCCCTCCAGGTGCCCATTTCCACCTATTTACCCACTGCTTGCTTTAAAAACCGCCCAAGTACGAGTCGAGCTCGTAACAGATTCATTGACAGCTTACCCTCACTCACCGCCAGCGGAGTTAGTAGCAATCATTGAGTACCTACAGAACAAGATTGAACGAAGAGCAGGCACGAATAGATTGAATGAGTAAATTAAAGTTTAAATACTTTAAGATTTATCACAAGAGTAATGAAAAAAAAAGGTTTACTAATGATACGGCGAAAATTATTTAGCAAATGATTAGCTCCCAAACTATTTATCCTATATTTTTATTTAGGCGAAATGTCATTTCCCAACTCAACATTTCGCACTGATATTATTTCCCAACTAATCATTTGATAAATTATTATTATGCAAATTATTACTTGGGTTTTTTTTAAGATGTCATTTATGTTTTGGCCAAATGCATTGATTGGCATACCTTAAATTAGCAACATATTGAATGGCATACAACCTACTTTCCTAGTGGCAGTTATCCCGGCTGCTATAAAAAAAAACCTAACATCGAAGGCTAAGGTGGGAGCTACGCTCCGCTTCGCTCCGCCTTAGCCTTCTGAACCTAAACTATCCAAGTCGCTTCTGCTCCGAGCCGCCTTGCTCGCTCGCACAAATTTTGAAGTAAAACTTTGCAATATAAAAATTGGCCAAATTTTATTTGACAATTAGTTATTCGCCTAAGCCAATCATTTGCTACATAATTACTTGCCACATAAAAGTGTGATGAAGTAAAATTTTGCAATATAAAATTGTTGCGAAATAAGAAAAATGCGGAGTAGTTATGCCAACGAATTTTTGCCAAATGAAACTTCGGCGAAAGATATTATCAACCGCTAAGTGAAATTTGGCGAAACATATTTCGCCGAAAAGGCAGTACACCGAAAAAAACAAGGTTTAGATGGGAACTACAAGCAGCTACAATACATTATTTATTTCTAACGTTAAAAGCATTTACAGTAGAGTATTAATCGTCATTAATGTTATCGATAATAACGAAAATATATGTTTTTTTAATTGAAAGTAACGCAAGGAACTCGTTTGAGGTATTTTCATTTCTGAGCAGCAATTGATCCAAACCTTGTAAATCTCCTCTGTACAGAACCCGGTCGTTTCTAATTCTGCGTTTCAACCAAATATAAACATTTTCTCCGAATCAGCAGTGTAAATTCAAACAGAAAAGCAAAATACCTACTCAGCATATCGCTTGTCTTTAAATTCCAGTCGAAGTTTAAAGATGCCAGCATCTATGCATTTCATAGTCGGGCGTTTTAACAGAGTTCCGGCATTCCTTTATCGGGGTAGGGATGCGACGATATATCGAAAAACCGATAAATATCGATATATCGACACCCGAATTATTGATATTTATCGATATAGAAACATTTTTCGATTCGATATTTAACGTATTTACAAAAATATATATATTGAATAAAAAGAAAAACAAAGATAACAAAATTTGTTTCATGATAGATTAATGTCTTACGATTATCAGTCACTTGCTTGTCACAGTCAAAGTCAAAGTCAAAATATCTTTATTCAATTTAGGCTATAACAAGCACTTTATGAAATATGTATGCTGTATGGATATAGTACGTTTTAGATTGTGTTGGTAAAACTTATTGGGAAATGTGAGAAGAGAAAATAAATGTCTGATTGTTAATTTAATTTTTATTAGAGCTGATTATGTAATAGGAAATCTTTCTTATTTACTTTCTTGGGTGTTTGTTTATTGTGTATTTAAGTATGTATCTACCTATTTAAATATTTTTATTCGTTGTCTAGTAAACATAAGCTTTGCTTACTTTGGGACTAGGTCAATTCGTGTCAAGTGTCTCGTGATATTTATTTATTTATTCAATTTTTAACAACTTTTCAAAAACATTATCTCGTTTTTGACATAATTTTATTGATTTTACCCATAGACAAATTTTAATTGTTATTTTACTTGATTTTAATTTTATTTTGATCATGTTTTTTATTGTAATTTTATTATAATAAGAACAATTCTTGACTAAGTATACTTTTGTGAATCCCTTTTATTTTGACATATCATGTATAAATGTAATGTGTGATTTTCACTAAGAAATAAATCTATCTATCATTAAACAATCGATAATATCGCGTTGAAACAGTCGATATTGTCGATTATCGATTTACTTGCAACCCTATCTGGGAGTACTTAAAGCTGCATTCAGCTTATTGCGGCTTCAAACCGGTGGATTTGCGCTTTTAAATTTATTGGAAGTTGGGTCCGACATGGAGTGCTGTGGACAAGTTTACAAAGCGCGCAGTGCCTCGGATGACAAACTAAGTTTAACTTGCGGAATCATATTTATTATGGCTCTACGCTTAACGACTACTCTGTGCCATACTCAAAGACGTAGACTCTCTGTCAATTAATCTATGAATATTATTTTCATAGAGCTATTTGTTTGAACTAGGCCGGAAAAAAATGTTTAGAAATTACATATTATTATGTATAACCTGTGTGGGCGAGTAGACCGCCGATAAGCACTGATTCTAGTATTACGAGTATTAGGGGAAAATAAGGGGATTCAGTTAGAAGAATGTATTAAGAAGAATGAACGGGAATTAACGAGTCATTTTAAGTACCTACTAGGTACCAATACATTAAATAATATCTATGGTTGGTGTTGCTAGCAACTTATCGACTTCCTTCGTTTTTCTGGAGACAAATGAAAGAAAAAAACCGGCCAAGTGCGAGTTGAACTCGCGTGGAGAGGATTCCGTACAATGACAAAGTCAAATGTTTTCCTCTATTTTTTTATAAATATTTTTACGGTGCTTTTTAAATTAATACAAAATATTACATTTGAAATCCTCACAGTAAGACGCGAGTTAACTACTACTAGCGATATCTAGTGGTGTTTTAGTGAACTATTTTTCGTAAGTGAACGTATTATGTTGAGTTTACCACTTTATTTTCAATTGATAAAATTCTCATAGGTTTTCCTGTAATCTACAAGCAATGAAATATATTTTGTATTTTTTTTTTCAAAATTTTAGGGTCAGTAGTTTCGGAGATCAGAGGGGGGGATGGTAAATTTTCTTCTTCTTTCATGAATAAAATCAAAACTGTTTGCTTACAATAATAACAAAAATATATTTGAGATCCTCATAACGAGCCACAAATTAGGAAATTAAAAAAAAAGATTTTCCTAATTTCCGAAAATGACCCTCATTTAAAAAAAAATATTTTCTTTGCACATCTGTGTTTGGGTCATAGGATTACACCATCCTACTAAATTTCACCTGATTTGGTCCAGTAGATTCGGAGGAAATTGGCTGTGACAGACGAACGGACAGACAGACGCACGAGTGATTCTATAAGGGTTCCATTTTTTTTGTACGGAACTTTTGATTCTCTTTTGATTCGAATTTCGGACAATATTAGCAAACTAGTTTACTAAGTGTGCTACCATTGATATTTCAATCTTTTTAATAGATTTATATTTATGTGGGAAAGTACTTCGTCTACATCAGACTTTCAGACCTAATATAGTTCCATTAAATATGTTAATCCCCTCAGTTCTCTGGAAGTCAAGGTGTCTAGCTAGCTCTTGCAAAACACACAATACCTCGTCCTAATGCCGAGACAGTCATTTGAATTTAGTGCATTCAGATGTTTGAGTCTTCTAATTGGAAGCGAGAGGTGCACCTAGGAAATTAAGGAGCTGGCAGACTTGCTGTGACACTTGGAGATATTTAAGTGGAATATTATATACACATATGTATGTATATGTATTCGGTGCCCTTCGTATTGTCGATTTGAATGTTTGGACTAAAGATCGTTTCGTATAACTTTTTTCCAGTTTAAATTGAAATTTATACTTCTTTCATTTTAGAATAAGAAAAATTAGTAAACCACCTTGACGGAGTCTTTTTATTAAAACCCGCTTTTGAAAAAATAGTATTACCTACTTATGAAACCAAAAATATGTAGGTTAATGACGACTACTTACTTATGTCCTCGCTATGATAATTCCTGTGATTACTATTATATTTTACTGTGACTGAATTTTCAAGTGTTTAGTAAAAAAACACGTTAAGATCTTTTACCTTCTTTCTGATGAAAAATAAAACTAAGTTAAAATAGGCTTGGTTAAGTTAGGTTTTTGTTATAATTTCCCACAACAGTCAATGGTTACTACTAAGCAATACATAAGGGTCAAAAAATAGAGCTAAATATAGGTACGAATGTATCAATATTTTAATGTAACCCATCGATTTAGAATACGTTTTAGTATTCTAAATCGATGATCTAACCATAAAAAATCTTATTATGTCAAATTTGAAACCTCGACAGCCTTGTTTAGTAACAATTTACAACAGTTTTTCCATGACGATTAATTTGTTCCTATATCGACGTGATTTTTGGCATAGAGATAGTTTATGGGCCCGAGAGTGACATAGGCTACTTTTTATCCCGGAAAAATGCACAGTTCCCGAGGGAACAGCGCGCGATAACCGAATACCACGCGGGCGGAGCCGCGGGCAAAAGCTAGTAGCAGTATATTTTATTAATAATTCCATTATTTGTATTCCCAAAACAGATTCACTTGTTAATGGCATTTGCGATAACAAAGCCCAATTAAAAGCCAAAATGTGTACCGACATTGTTGCTCAACTGACTGAGCGTAAATATTGAAAATTCATCGATGAATCGAGAACCCCCTCTTGCTCAAGTTGGTATGAATGTATTTTTAACAAGCTTTTATTTACCTGGCAAATTTGTCTATGTAAATTATATCTTTATCTTCTCAAATATAAGTCGGACTCACCCATTTTCAGGGTTCCGTGTCCCATAAGAAAACATTGTAAGTACTTACCTCCGCACGTCCGCGGCTTAGCTTGAGACGAGCTTTCACCATCGCCATCGCCATCGCTAGAAAACTGCAATAACTACCTATCCTAGATGTAAAGTGATATTGTGTGATATTTGGACGCTAAATATATATGATTGGTTTTTTGGAGTCTTTTTGTGATTTTTTTATTTCAACTCCAAATTTGTTACATTTACGGGTATCCCGTGAAACCATAACGAAAATACAAACTGAGACATGCATGCACAGAAAAACCAGAAAAAGAGACCAGCGCTGGGAATCGAACCCAGGTCCTCAGCAATCCGTGCTGCGTGCTATAACCCCTACACCACTGCTGGACCGTTATATATTTATGACTAAGTCAGTTTGTGTCAATTGTCCCATGATATTTATTTATTATTATTTAGGTAGTTACGACTATGAAAAAACTATAGAAAATAAGCGATATGTTTCATAATGTTTCTGTACGTTCTCTAATGGCCTACCCGTACAAGCGCTTTGCTGCAGGCAAGCACGACCGTGACGCTGCCTTGTTACCCCTCCTCCCCCCACAGACCACTCTGGGGCCACTACCAGGCCAAATTAACGACCGCAATGTCAATTAATATGTGTTAACTTCCAAATCTGAGCACTACTCCAATTTATCGAGTTTACAAACTCTGAAATCAGGACATGAAATATAAGTTATGTGTTTGGAATACGAACTGTGTTTAGTTTAATGGGCCAAATGTGAGTAATTTGGAGCGTGTATTTATGTGGTCCACGGGCTAGTGTATACTTAGCGCCTGTAGGGTTAGTGCGGGATCTAATTACAAATTTACCTACGTCATCGTACCATACGTATTGGCACGCAGGCTCCGAATCAAACCAACCCCAAAATTACGTAAAAAAATAACTTACTAATAAATTTTAATAATAACATTTATAACTTGATAAATTAAAAACCTCCAATATTTTCCTTTCGAAGTTCAATATCACAAAAATGGCTGAACTGATCTTAATGACCCATAAGTAAGAAGCACTGCAAGAAAACCCGCTTCCACGTAAAAAAACCGCATCGAAATCGATCCATCCATTTGAAAGCAACGATACCACACACATACATACATTTGCGTTAAACTCATAACCCCTCTTTTTACCGCAGGAGTAAAAAATACTGTAAAGGTTTCCTTCAAAGTTGATATTTTTTCACAATTAAATGGGACCTAACAGGAGGATATCAATCCAATATCAAACAAAAATATTATTTTCAAATTTTCCAAATTCTTACTAACAGTACCTATAAAAGCGAAAATAACTGTAGTCCGTTAATTCTTAAAGCCTAGAATCAACTTAAATGTGCATAAGTACAGTTAAACAAGTAGGTACAGTCAGCAAAAAAGTTTGTATTATTAATATTATTATTTTTGAAACTAAAACCTAATTTTACGTAACTTTAAGTTGGCAAGGGTCTACCTCTATAATATTTGTCCCTTTATCATATTATTATAGGTACTTACGTAAACTTGCAATCAGATTCCTTACTAGGCACTCTGGTGCCAAACTGAAAATTAATCATAAGACTAAATACCTAATTCGAAGGTCCCAACTTCTAGGGACTTTGAACTTTGCAGTGTATTCCATCGCGTTAGTCGAGGGGTTATTTACCCACCATCATTGCTGGGGGTCAAGTTCGATAGTTGCTTCTTTGTATTGACACCTTAAAGATCGCTTTTATAGTTAGCAGATTGTACCTAGAACAAGTGAATAAAACCAGTAGTTTTACCCGAGACGTTTAAATCTACCCGAGTCACAGGCAATGGTTTATGTTTAAGTTATGGGAGTCATCATCCCAGCCTATATATGTACGTCCCACTGCTGGGCACAGGCCTCGCAGAAAGTCTTGTTTAAGTTGAGAGTAAAATGGGTTTTATGTATGAGTTACGAGTATGTATATACACTGCTTTGAACTTGATTGCAAGGATATTTTCATTTAAGAGTTTTCATTCATTGCTATTTCTATAACTTCTAGGATTGCCTGGTTTTAATAATCTAGTTTTATAAATCACGGTTTATACAAAGAACTTAAAAAAAGAAATGAAGTAAAAGGTTTATTTCATAAACTTCTAATTTTCGTGGCTGTTGGAGCTTAATTGCCTTGGTCTAAGATTAAGATTTTTAGTTTATGCGGGAGAGCATAAAAAGTTACTTTATGTAGCCTAGCATAAATATGGCAAATATATATAGCCCGGGTAAATAACTATTCAGCGTTTTTTCGGCGATTTTTCCGTTATTACCATTTCGGCAAGTATTGACTTGTCCTTCCGTAGTTATAAACGTGGGATAGTAATGAGATCGGTCAAAACCGTCGAATATTCACCCACCCGCTCATTCCACTTCCTAGAGGTTACGGTTTTTGATATGGCAGTCAGTCTCGTTCTACTTTGGATTTCTGTATTGTTTAAGTCCCAGTATGCTTTTTCCAACTCTGATTATAGTGACGCGAGCTTGTTATATACAGAGCATCAAACTGGACACAAAGTAGATAATCTTATATATACGTTAGCACCCATTAAAAGACTAACGAGCACTTAACTACCCGAGAAGCAGTTCTTAAGTCCTCGTAACTTTAACGGTTTTATCATTAAAGAGCGATTCAGGTAAGGGTTTTTATTATTTTTTATGCAATAAGCGTTTTTATTGTTAAAATTTTGAGAAGTACCTATCTACTATTGGCTAAGATCAAGATCATTCTATACTTTTTTTGTCTTATATATTATATTAAACTAAAAAAGTGTCATAATAAGATAATAAGATATTGTGTGGCGATCTCGCTAATGCATTTTTGATATAACGTTTAATGGATATAATGTATATTGGATATAAGTATTAGTGGTATAATGTTTTGTAAGATATATTTTTTTCCAGTTGCAATCTGTTTAGGACCATGCGTAGATGCGCCTATGTAAATAAATTAGAAAAAAAGCTATAGTATTATACAAAAGAGTCGGTTCTGGCGCTTCGCCGGCCGCTACCGCGGCACGCTCGCTTCGTTCGCTCGGCTCGCGCGCTGTAAGGTCACAGTTCTACCTAACACTCCTCCTCGCTTCGCTCGTCGTCGAACCTAAACCAACCTGCCTTAGAGTAAAATAGGTAAGAAATAATAGTAGTTAGTATTCCAGATTATGTCAATAGTACATTATACCAACTGAGCTTTATATTGAACAAAGTTATATCCCATGTATATTATGTTACGACTGTTAGACTAATAGTTTTATATTACAAGTTCATTATATCTGTTGATAATTATATTACAGCAGTATATCAAATGTTGTTATATCAAAAGTGCAATATCCTTTAATCGTTATATCCAGTGAAAATAATTATCAAATGTTTTTATATAGATCGTTACGCACCCATTTCGGGCTATTTCGTAATTCGTAGCCGAAAAGCTAAATTCGTTGCTTCTAGAAAGTAACGCGACACGGCGGCTACTGTAAAACACGCTCTCACGTGCACTACTCAAAACTGACTGAATGACTGACGTGATTTAAGACGTGAGTTAACCTTTATCATTACTCATAGGTAGTATTAAAAAGTAAAAACTGAGTTGAGCTGAGTTAAGCCCGTATTTTGTGCTTTTCGGTGTATTTTTTTAGGAATTTCCACGTTAATTCATTAAAATCGAATGGTTTATATGAGCAAAGCCACCAGGTACAGACTAGTTTACTTAATACGAACAAAAGTTTTAAATATGAGTGTCCAAAAAGTCCTAATAATGCAGTGGGTGTCCATGGGCGGCGGTGATCACTTACCATCAGGTGACCAGCATGCTCGTTTGCCAGCTATTTGACATAAAAAAATTTTTTGATGTTTCTGATTCATTTGGCTTGAAATAAAACGAAATCCTGTAGATACCCTGTTTTTATCCGTAAAATATTTGCGATGGTTCCGTTGAAAGTAAATAATGTTTACTCACAATTCAGTGCTCACAATACTAAGCTTTCTAGACTTAAACCTCAATCATAGTAAAAGGATCAGTATTTGCGACTAAACAAATTCGTGAACAAAGTTTTCTCAAACCGTCAACTGTAAAGTGTTCTTTTAGTCAGAGCAAGCGAAATGCTGGATGCCTGCGACTTACTGGGTTTTAAAGTCGGAGATATTACTTTTTTAGGGTTCCTTACTTAAAAAATACTTAGTCTATGTCGTTTGTCTGTCCATCTGTCAATTTGTGCTGCTTTAAAGGGTTTATCTTGTAACGACTCATATGTGTCTTATATTATAGTATAATAATAATGAATCCATTTATTTCGGGCAACTTGGCACATACCAAAGTCTAAGAACTTATTTACATAACATTTTCTTACACTGTGCCCATACCATAAATACCTTACAGACTAACATACATATAATCATTAATACTTAAAACTTACTACAGGCTTAGTATAGTATTGCAACTTACTACAGGTGCATACCTACACAGAAGCGAGTACACAAAGAATACGACGAGACGAGACGAGACGAGACGACGACGAGAGTACACTAAATCAAAATTACTTATATCATTCTGAAAATAAACACTTCAGAGATGTCATAACAACTAGACTACCTAGACCCCCTAGACTACCTAGTAGCAGACTAAATTATTAGGTATTGTGGAGTAGTAGTAGATTGTCTAGTTAATAATAACTACTAATGCGACACCTCTGGCGTGTAAAGCTACAGAAGGTGAGGGCTCAAATCACGTCCGGTGATCCGAAAATCTTTTTCATTTTAAAAAATCTTATATTTTGTTGAGCAAGCGTATCCCACTAATATAATAAATGCGAAATTTTGTAAGTCTGTTTGTTTATTTGTTTGTTTGTTACTTCATCATGTCTAAGCCGCTAAACCGATTTAGATGAAATTCGGTATGCAGATAGTTTGAGTCCCGGGGAAGGACATAGGATAGTTTTTATCCCGGAAAATTGAGTCGTTCCCGCGGGACAGTGAAAACCGAATTCTACGCGGTCGGAGTCGCGGATAACGGGTAGTTGCTAATAAATAAGCAGAGTCTTTGCTTAAAACACAAATAATAAATATACAAAATAGACGAATTATTCAGAACCTACTGTGTGCAAGTCCCACTCGCGCTTGACCAGTTAAACAATTTGCAACCAAGACTGCAACTGTCAACGAGTTTCACGCGACGTCTCGCGGTGCATACTAGCACAGTATAAAATAGTATTTACGTTATCAAAAACAAGGCACTTATGAATATCAATTATTATTAAATAGCACTTATGAATATCAATTTTTATTCCATCGTTTCGGAAAACCTCTGTTCTAATTTTATTAATTAAATTCGTAATGACCGCGATAGTCTAAAATATTGTGTTGTAAGTTGGTACTGGCCGGAACAGTAGAACCTCTGTTCTGTTGAGAAGAACCCGACCAGAAACTCAACGAGGAAATATATATTTTTAAACAGGTCTACAATGTTACTTAATGACTTAAACGTCCTTGCATAAACTTCTCTGAATCCGATATGAATACTATAGATATAATGAAAACTGAAATTTGCAGGAATCTCGTATCTCGAACAAGAACATGGCCTAGATACATCTGTGTGGGTTGTATCGCCTACTCGTATGTTACTCTCGGCTGAATCCCAGACCTACTGCCACCGTGTCAGGCTAGCCCAGTCTGAAGACATGACAGAATAGACTATGTAATTTAATTCTAAGACATTGCTAGCACAAAGTTTGTAAAGCTATACGTTCTATTATAGCGTGGTTGAAATAGAACATTACAGTGAACGATATAGAGTAAAATTTTGCTCAGTCGAAAACTGGTAATATGGTACGATACGGTGGATCGTGTGAATCGTGTGATGCACTGTCGGGATCAGAATGTTCAACTTTAGTAGCGCAGGTCAAGAACTTAGTTTCATATTGAAAGATAACCTAACCAACAAAAGTTGGAATATAATACTTTGTCACTTCAAAGTTCAATATCTTGATTTTTATAAAACATATCTAATAACCATTGCTAGAATACCTGCTTTTAAATAAAAAAAACCGCATTCAAATCGGTCCACCCGTTTAAGAGCTACGGTGCCACAGACAGACTCAAACTTATAACACCCCTCTTTTTGCGTCGGGGGTTAAAAATGGTTATAGCTCGATATCATTAATTATGTGTCATTGCTGTTATAAATAAATTATTTTCTTTCTTTCATTTTTGTATATTCATTTTATAGTGTTAAAAAAATATACGTAAATTACGAAACGTGGCATGCCCTTTTTAGACAATTGACATGATAAGTAGCTTCGGTAAAATGGTACGCAGCATTTTACTGAGTTTATTTATTTTTTAGTTTAAATTTCGAGTTATTAAAAAAAATTCAGACTGTATTTAATAAGATTGCCCTACTCGTAAGCCGTAAAAAGTGGAGAATGCACTGACGAATTCAGTGAAAATATCCCACACAAACCAAACGGTTAAATGGTTCAAAAAACTATACTGGCTTAAAAATAACCAAAAAATAAAGGCTGTCAAAATTATTTCATCTGGTGGGTCTGTACCTAATCAGTTGAGGTTCTGATGGCGTTAAAAGATAATGTTTCATTTTGTACCGAATACTCTCAGTGGAACAGTTTGTAAAAACATTCCAATATCAGTTTTTAGGGTTCCGGAGCCAAAATGGCAAAAACGGAACCCTTATAGTTGCGCCATGTCTGTCTGTCTGTCCGTCTGCGGCTTTGCTCAGGGACTATCAATGCTAGAAAGCTGTAATTTTGCACGAATATGTATGTAAACTAAGCCGACAAAATGGTACAATAAAAAAATCCCATAGACGTAAAGTGGGGGTGGTTTTTTTTTCATACAACCGTGTAGTGTGGGGTTTCGTTGGATAGGGCTTTTAAAATCGTTAGGGGGTTGCTCAGACGATTTTTCGATTCAGTGATTTGTTTGCAAAATATTCAACTTTAAAGTGCAAATTTTCACACCCCCTCTCAATCTTTTATATCAACTTTAACTATCACGGTGGCTTGAGGTAGTAGTAATAGCAGCCTAAGGTATAAAATATACCTAAACTTGGAAGATTCCGTATAAAATACGAAATCCTTAGAAAAATATTACTTTTTTTGTAATGGCTACTGAACCCTATTTTGGGCGTGTCCGACACGCTCTTGGCCGGTTTTTTTAGTAGATACGACTGCTCTCTATTATTTTATGTACCTAAGTACCTGTTGTTGTATTTCGTACACGTGTCGAGTGTAACTTGTTAAAGTTTTTAACCAAAATAAATAACAGTTCTGTTACAGTTAAAGTACGTTCAGCCACAGAATAAGTAATAGTACAAGTACTTGCGGTCCAAACGGGTAATGCGGCCAGCATCATTACATGTGAACCCTGCCAGCAGATCTTTTAGACGGGGTGTTCTGTTTATAATATTTATTGTTATAGTAGCATATTTCATATTTAGTTAAAATATCTTAGCTTACTTACTTATTTCTGTCTTTTTGTTTTTATATGTATGTAAACTATTTAATGTCTTAGCTATCTTAGTTATCGTATCTAACTGATTATTTTAAATAAGTCTATAACTTATTTTCAATCTTTACAGAAAACGTTTTTTATGCTTATGTTGATTATTAATAGATTTGGACGGAAAACTACAAAAAAATAACTGTGAAATTTAACTGAATTTAAAATTATAATCTGCAAAACAAATAAATCTAAACGATACCGTACTATAAAATTTTAAGCCGAAGAATTTTTATACAAGTTATACATTTACAAAAATCATTTTGTCAAAAAGCAGTTCTCGCCATATGAATAGGAAAACCATAAACAAACCTTATTTTTATCAAATTTTCATCAAATACCTTAAAGGCATTTACTTGTATCCAGCAGTTAACCCCGGTTAATGTTCCTGCCTCCGTTCGCGGATCCCTTTAAAAAGTGTTGCCAACATTAATATTTTACGTCGAAAACCTTTTAAATCGTAAACATCACAGCCGGCTTTGTTGTGAAAAAAGCAACTTGCGGCGTGGAGAACTTTTGGAGATTTATGTTTTTGCCAAGTGAAGCTCTCGAAATTGAGTTACCTTCTTACGAGGAGTTTCTTTTAGACATGCGTGTGTACTTTTGAAAGTGCGTGGAAAGAGTCGGAGTGCTTACGTGCAACTATGTCAGTTGTTTTCGCAGAAATTAACCTTTAAACCCCATACTATTCATTAGTAGTCTACTAGTTATCCTATCTGGCTGGTATATGCTTTCAAGACAACACTGTAGAAAAAGTCTCATTAGTTTCGAAATATTATTTTGCAAAAAAACCGACCAAGAGCGTGTCGGACACGCCCGAAATAGGGTTCCGTAGCCATTACGAAAAAAATAAGTAATATTTTTCTAAGGATTTCGTATTTTGTACGGAATATTCCAAGTTTAGGTATATTTTTATAACCTTAGGCTGCTATTTACTCTTAAACTATAAATAATTCTTAATAAACTTAACCGTTATAGTTTTCCTTGTAAGTTTGATATACTTACTACTATCCTAAATTTTTTCAAATTTTTTTACCCACCAGTTTATATTTTAGAGGGGGGACACTCGATTTTAATGAAAATTTGCAATTTAACGTTGAATATTTTGCAAACAAATCACTGAATCTAAAAATCGTTTTAGCAACACCCTAATGGTTTCAAAAGACCTATCCAACGATACCCCACACTACAAGGTACTTTACTTCTATGGGAGGTACTCTAATATATATATTTTTTTGATTTTTTTATTGTACCATTTTGTCGGCATAGTTTACATATATATTCGTGCAAAATTACAGCTTTCTAGCATTGATAGTCCCTGAGCAAAGCCGCGGACGGACAGACAAACAAACATGGCGAAACTATAAGGGTTCCGATTTTGCCATTTTGGCTACGGAACCCTAAAAAATGAGAACAATAATGCCTAAGGGCATTCCGCAAGCAGATGTCATTTTTTAAATGCACATCAAAAAATCATTTATTATATATATTAATTGATATAAGTACACGAAAGAAATTTTGCAGAGATATTTTAATAAAGTATTGACAATATTTAAAAAGTATTATCTAAAAAGTATTATTATCTATCTTAAACCTAAACTAACTCTAACTTTAACCCAACTATATTCTATAGGTACCTATATATCTTATATATATTGTACTTATATCTTTAACGTAAATTAAAAGAAAAAAAAAACTGTCACAATTATACTAACTATTGAAGTTAACAACTTGTAAACCCTACTTAATTTTAAAGACCAGTACAAAACCTGTGTGTAATTCTGCGATCCCCTGACGCGGCATATGTGCCTACCCGGAAGAGTTGGACCCATATTTGCCCGTTCGTTAACATGTTTCCGCTTGTTATTGAGGTACCTAATCGTGTCTTTCCGATAAGGGCACTATTGGGAACTTAAAAGAGCTGAAATAGCAAATTTAGACAGTATTCTACAAGTACCTAGGTAATTTCATTTGTAAAATTAAACAAACTAAGCTAACCAACTTAGAAAACTGAAATATCAAATATTCAATAGATATCTCAAAAATGACTGAACCGATTTTAATTAAACATTGCTCAATACCACTGCAAGGAATCTCGCACTGATTTTGTTGTGGCTTAAATTAGGATTCGTTCAATAATACTTTAGCTGCTATTTCATATTGTCGTTTTGAGAAAGACTAAAGAGCCCGCGATATTTTTCCTTACTGCGGTGTTGTTTTGACTCCAACTGCAGGCATCAAAATGGCAACATTTCCGTAAAATCACTCAAGTATCTTTAAAATATGCTAACATTTCACCCGATACTAAATTAAGGGAGGTAACAGATGAACGGGTTCCCAAATTAAATTACAAGGGTTCCACCTGAACCCTTGAGTCGGCAGGGGAGTAAGTTGATTTTAAGTGCAGTTAAAAGAAAATTGAACTAAAGAAAGAGGGTGAATATTGCCCATTTCTACATAGAGATATAATATTATGTAGGTACATAAGTATCCATCAAAAACATAAATGTGAAATGAGAGCCAAGTACAATAATTATTAAGAATACACGTCGTAGTTGACTTTTTCAACAAAACAATTGAGATCTACGTATATATAGGCGCCGAGTTATTTTGCTTGGGATATAGTGCAAGCTCAAACTTCAGTATACTAATACCAATATACTATTTTTTTTTCAAAAGTAACATATACAATTATAATAAAGTCTGTACGTAAAATCTTGCCTTAAGGGTTTTAATAGTTTGTTTAATAGATACTGAGTTGCGTAGGGATCAAAAGTATATCCAAATGGTTCGTATACCTAACATAACATATGGCCGCTGCGTTGCCAGTTCTCTTCTTTTGAACTTGGCTTCACACGCTGCCGCGTGTCCAGATAAAGTTTGAATAGGGGTGCCGACATTGGCAACGGGTAAGTTTATGTTCATCACTTTTGGCGTCTGCATCGATTCTGAATATAAAAGGAATTCTCAAAACGTATTGAATGAAGCTACTGTACTTCAGGCTTCGCAATCGATCACACCGTGATAAGGATCGTAAGAAATACTATAGCGAATGTGTGTTTAAATCCCAGAACGAACTATGAGACCAATAGAAATTTCGCAATAGCCAAAAGCACGAGGTGCCTGTAGCAGATATTTAATTGACCGGCTCCGTTTGTAACGACACGCCGCCTCGCGTTATTCGAGTCGAGGCGAGTTTACTTACTTGCTCAAAAATATTTATTTATGCTTCAAAGGTTTTGTATGACTGGGAAATACTATAATTATGGTATCTAATCCTTGTAATTTTCTCTCTGTGTACCTGTTTTCTGTGTCGCTTACTATTTCTGGTGTACAATAAAGAGTCATTGTATTGTAATGTATCCACTGCAATTTAGTAAAAACTACGAAAGTACAATAAATGTTTTCGTTAATAAAATCAGGAAGGCTGAAAAATTAGCGAGATCGATTCTGGGAGCAAATAAAAAACGAAATACAAACGATTTCAAATAAAAACGATAACAAATTAGGCCCCAAAATTATAATTCGCAATTGCTTATAATTCCGTGCCTTTCATTTATCTACCAGCCAGCTCTTTCCAGTATAAATTGGCAAATCGGTTTGACAAATTCGATTGTACCGACCAGTACCGACTAAATAAGCTTAAAATTAGAACACAGAAGTCGACAACTTTTTGAGAAAGAAGCGTCAAAAGAAATAATTTATAGGTGAAAAATGTAAGTAAATGGCCTGTTGTAGGTATGTTGTAGTGCACAAAATGTATGTAGGACTCAAGTCATTTTTCGAATTATGGAACGTCAACTTATCCATACGGACACTACTACTACACACAACAAGTAATTTACTTAAGTTTTTCACCTTTACAAAATTTCTCAACTTTCAAATAGCCACTATAATATTTCGTTTCAATACATTAAGTTCAAAAATTATAAGTGTATGTGTGGCATTTGCAGAAATAAATTGATTTTGTATTCTTTAAAACAAGTGGCTACGCTATTATTATTATAATAGATGCACAGGTCACTCACGTTCTAGTAGTCGAGGTATGCTCGACATGTTTTGAACCAATCTGTGGTTCCTTTTCAAAGTGAGCTCGAACGGAAAGTAAATCGAGAACTGCGTTAAGTAATAGTTATTAGCGTAGCACTTACAGTATGTTGGCTTCTCCGGTAGATTTACTCTCTAAGCATAGTACAAACGCTGTAGTGTTACCAATTGCTACAAAAGTGTCGGTGTTGCCAGTTTGATGCAGGACCGGCAATTACTCGCACGCGTCATTCGTTCCCAGCAAAGCTATCAACTACCTATGAACAGACGTGGCAGATGAAAACTGTCAGATAAAACAAAAAAGAAAATTAACTATACCATTGTCGCAGACGCGAAACTCGCTACAGGCAATGATATTATTATGTTACTATGCTACAGGGATAAGATATTGAACCGTGGCAAATTTAGAACTGTGTACGGATAAATATAAAAAAAATGTTATTTAGAGTTACGAGACTTGGCGTTATAATCGGTTTCCTTGAAAACAGGTACCTACAAATGACTGCCTTTTGAATTGTTACAAAGTGAACGCCTCTTCAACTACCTACATATACAAATTGTAAACTAGGTTACTCATAATTTCTATACATTCACGGGACTTAATCATGCAAAAATAAGCCCCGCGAGTACTTATGTAGTAATTATGTGTGAAAATCGCGAAATACAACGTTATAACTTTACACCCTTCAATTAGAAGTTAGACTCAATGTTTAAAATCTGTCAGATTCATTTGGCCAGCAGTGTAATGTAGTGTGTACATATGACAAAATAAATTCAACTTCTTTTGTTTATGGCAATTAGTCATCTTAGGACTACGATCATTACCCATTACTGCCTGAGAACAGGAAACTTATGACACGTTTAACCCGCTTTGAGTAAAACAACAGACCGCAAGCACCGTGCGAGCGATAAAGCGATGTATCGCGTCAGGTGCGACAACTTGATGAGCAGTAGTTAAAGCATCCCAGGTGTATTTTATCAGCCGCCATTCCGCCCTTTACTACGAAGCGCAAAATTCGAACTTCATGTCTTGCCGTCCTTCTGACGCTTATATTATTTAATACGAGAGTGAGAGGGATGGAACGACACGAACTTCGATTTTCGAATTTCGTAGTAGCCCATGTTCTCAAGCCTTATCGTCTTAAAGTCTTCGTCATAAGGGTCACTAAATTTACAACGACGTCGTTGTGAGATCGGAGAGGAATATGGCGGCGCCTGTAATCGTTACGATTAAGGATATCCTGCTCGTTTTATGAACCTAGTGAGCGGAGGGTTCCTGGACTGATAGACGATGAATGGGCTGTCGATTCTAGAGTACAGCGCACGGAAAAAAGCACAGAGGGTAATATTTTTTGTGATTCATAAAATGTCACAAACGTCGAGTAAGTTAGATAGTCCTATGTTTGTTTAATTTGCTCTATGTTTGTTTGTTTTGTGATACCCAATGCATAAACCATAAAGACCAAGTAAAATTGGTTACTAATAAGCTAATGAACAAAATTGAAACTGAAAAAAAATATTGTTGATGTCTTAAAACAATTAAATTTAATAGCTATTCAAGGCCAGAGTGAATAAGCTATTACTGAACCAGTGAACTACATCTTACGTCTCATATCTACCATCAGGTGACGTTGAGGTAAATCGTTGATCAGTTTTAAATCATAACAAATTGAGATTGTTAATATTCAAGCGTTAGTTTACTGACAGCCGTTTAATATAATTCTTATTTTAACTTAACCAATCACACATATCAGAAACTGAGATGAGACTATCTATGTCTAGTGAGTTTTTGAGCTTAGTTACTTCAACATAGGACCCTTGCATTTGCAAGAACATAGTTGTAAATAGGACCCTTTTAAGCCATTCTGTGCGGAATGGAGTCCAGCGAATACCGGCTGGCATTACAGTAGGTACAAAGGCCCAACGCCCAACGAATGAATTCCCTGTTCATTGCACGGTCAAGACGTTCACCGTACACCAGAAAACTAACAACACCCGCATTGCATTACAAAATTGCTTGCCCTGCCGCCGGCAGATATAACTACGCAATTAAAGTACCTACCACCGTTCATTTTAACAAAATATCTATTTAGTTTTCGATATAATAAACGATACCAGCTTGCAAGTTTGAACGCGGCAACGAGTTTGTTGTAGTTTTCGAACCTTTTGGGTTGTGGTTAAACGAGTTTGATCTTACTTCGGTATCGCAGGTACATTTTAATTCAAGTATTCGTTGGAAATACCCTCGCAAATGGCGTGTAGGCTTAGATGAGATGTTCGCCCTCGGGGAATATTTAGAGAGAAAAGTGAAGTGTTTACAGTTTAGTTATATAAATAACGTTGATTCGCTGAACTAATTAATGGAATGAAGCTGTTAAAAAACTCAGTTTTGGATTATGTTTGTTTTGTTTAGAGGCTAATTAAATATTTTTCTTTATTGTTTCGGTTCCTTAGTTGCCATTTGCCTCTAACCATTGTTGCCATGCCTAGTGTGGGGGTCAGCACAAATGTATTCTGCGTCTAATGTTTTGGTAATAAATTATTTGTATTTGTATTTAATATTTCGATGGTCTGGAAGATAAACACATTACTGATTTAGTAATTGCTCAGGGGAACAGTTTTAATAATTTCTAGTTCGAGACGCTGAAACTCAAAACTGAGTATAGATAGAGTACCTATAAAGAGTGATAATATTAGTAAGATATTTATCTGTGGGTATGATCATTTACTATGAAAAAAATATATTTCAGAATACAGTGAAAAATTACAATTTTATTAAAAAAGTGTCACTATCAGGTAGGTACTTACACTAAAATATACTTAGCATTTTTGTTTATTGCCTATTAGCTATTATTTTATTCTAAAGAATAAATAAATTATTATTATTCTCCTTCTTCTTCGTGCTCTGCCTACCCCATTTGGGAATACAGGCGTGATGTTTGTGTGTTGTGTGTGTGTACTTCTTCTTCAGCCCATAGCCACGCAATGCTGAGTCACAAAACACAGATAGTTCAGAAGTCAATCTCGTGTATGTACTTCACTTTTCATACCTACCCTCGGCGGTCGCTCTAACGTTGTAAACTGTGGCTTATGCACCAAAAAACTATCGTGGTAGTGTAGTGGGCATAGACCTCCCCCAAAGAGCCCTGTCCTCAGCCTTGTCCTCAGCTCAACGCATCCAGCTTCGACCAGCAGCTTTTCGCAGATCGTCACTCCACCTGGCCGGAGGGCATCCTAACACTATAACACTACGATTGCATATACCTAAATAATCATTCGGAATCAATAAATTTTGGTGAAAACCATGATGTGGTAGATGTGTTGATGTGGTAGTGTTGTACCACACTCCCACAGAATACCAGTAGTTTTGCTATTGTGTTTCGTACGGTGAGTGGGAGATCCGGAGGCCCGACTCCCCCCCCCTCCTCCTTTTACAGGTAATGGCTACGGCAATTTCGATACGTAAGAACATTTTTATTATCCAGCGCAAAAATCTTCACAACAGATGACGCCACCAGAAAAGGAAAGGCTCGTCTAATAATGTAAAAAAAAATACTCGGGTACTTCTTCTCCGGAAAAGGTAATTTCATGCATGACTTGACGTCAAGGAAAATCTCAGAAATTTGCTTAATATTACAGGCTTTTTGTAAACTAAATACGCTAAAAAAAGTCTCATTAATACAAACAAATAAGATCCCGTTAAATTAACAATGAAAAAAACTTGACATATTTTTATTTTTTTTAATTTCACTTATTATTTAGCAGGAAAACCGGCCAGTGAAATAAAAGCTCGCAAAGAGCTTATCGATAATGCCCACAATAGGATTCCGTATTCGTTGTGATTATTAAAAAGTACTTAACACGCGTTAAATTCGTTGAAAAATTATATATCTGTCGTGTCGGTGGCCGATCGTAAAATCCGCCAGATCACGAAATTCCGAGGCATATCGTGAAATGGCGCTATTTCACGAATTGGCTAAGGGACATCCGCCATATCGTTAAAAACTCACCGTTTGAAGATTTGCCTAGTGACGTTTAGGCAGATTTGAACATGAAACTACCGTGAGACTCACTAATATTAAATATATTGACCCGGATAACTCACGTCTTAAATCGAGTTTAGCTCGACATGTTTCGGGCTAATCCGTAGCCCTTCCTCTTCGGAGCAACGCGACTCGGTGGCTGCTGCAACACGCGCACTGCGCGCCGCCGCTCTGCTCAAGTCAAGTCAAGTCAAAAGTCAAAATATTATCTTTATTCAATTTAGGCTATAACAAGCACTTATGAATGTCAAAAATCTAGCACCACCGGTTCGGAAATTCTTGAAGAAGAATCCGGTTCAAGAAATTCTCAAGATCCGGCAAGAAACTCAATGAGGTATATTTTTTTAAACAGATTTACAATATTATTTAATGATATCTATAGATCACAACCTTATTTCAAACTCAAACTGTTTATTGACAACAAAAACACACTACATCACAACAAAAACACAGTAAAAACATAAATAGGAGCAGAGAGAAAATTAGAGACGTTGTGCTGTAGTGTGATGCCAAAAAACAAACAAAAAACACTGCTGCATGCATTTTCTGCTCGCGCGACTACCCGACGAAACTGGCCCTATACTACGAAATGCAAAACTGGAACTTCGTATGTTGCCGTCCCGCTGATGCTTATGTCAATTTATACGCAAGTGAAAGGGACGGCGCGATACGAACTTCGATTTGCGAGTTTCGCAGTGGCCCCTCTGACACCGACGCACGGCTACCCGCGTTTTCATCGTCATTATCATTGTAACTGTCAAATGTAGAGTAGCACACAACACTAACAACATCGCTCTGCAAGAACTGAACCACGACGTCACGTGAGACGGGTTTTGGAAAACAATGGCTATAACTGGAGGCAGTACAACCGTGTAGTGAACGTGTCGGCTCGTCAATTTTTTTACAAGCTTTTACTTATTTAGTTTCACCTGTCCCGATGTTTGTCATCAAATCTTGCAAATTAAATTTAATCCACTTCCCGGTTACCGATCGAGCTGAAATTTGGCATACTTATGTAAATTGTGTAACAATACAATAATATAGTAGTGACATCCTGGTAGCCTGGCCAGGATCGTCTCCGCAGGACGGAACTTGGCAAATTGGCCTCGACTTGAAATTTGGTATGCAAATGTTGTTTGGGTGACAATGCAAGTACGGTCAACAAAAAGTACAGTCAGCAAAAAAGAGCTTTTAAATTATTGAATCAAGCGTCATTTTGCAGAGGTTCATTAAAAAAGCTTGTATTAAAAATGTTTTTTTACCAAAAACTTAATCCAAGAAAGTCATCATGAATCTTCAATACCAATCGTCAACTTACAACCACTACTGCTCTATCAAGAGCAGCGTTGCCGCTCCAGCCTTTTAGCAGCTAGACTATTTTGAAGTTTCTCATACATTTTATCCACTTTTTATAGTGTTCCTGTATGGTTTTATAGATAAACTTGGAGCCAATTTTATAGAAACTACCTAGTTAGCTACTTTTATCAAAATGTTTTTACTACGGCGATTTGTCTACTGTTAAACTGGAACATTGTCAAGAGTTTAATGACAAAAAAGTCATTAAATATACCTCGTTGACAGAAAATATCTTGTAGGTAGTATGACTGTATCTATCACTCACATACTAATATGTTGAGGCTATGGTATTTCATTCCCTGTATCTGATCTGCATATATGTTTGCTCTCTTGTATATATGCTATGCCGGTATGTAATATATTCGAGCTAAACACCAAATACCTGTCCGCTTTGTGTTTGGATTGATAACCTAATTATTCAGTCCATTGATCAAATTGCGAATGACTGAGTTTCCTATAATATCAGCAAATTTCCTAACAAAGCTAATTATTGTACACAATTTCTGATTAGCTCCATTCATGTTGACTCGCCTACAATCAAGGGGGCTGTAAATCAGAATGATAACATTTACGTGGCAGTTTGATGATAACCCCCTGGTTATGGCGGTGAGATATACAGGTGGAGCAATGAAAATGGCTAGGAATATTCAGAGCAACTATTTCCTGTTGTGTAGCGCCTACTTGCATCGCTTTCGATATGGATAAATATTTCTGGACAATAGCTAAGTAAAGTTTTTTTAATAGATGCTAGTTATATATTTTTCACTTCTCATGCTCTAAAATTAGGTCAATGTAGCCTTACGAGGCGGGAGTAAAGTGAGTACTTTAGTTCCTAGGGAGTAAAAGTAATTAATTTTTTAATTTACTTCTAGTGACTTAGATAAACTCGCACATAATAAGATTGTGTGTGGACCATTTTCAAGACGAAAATGTTACGTTCTTAGTCTACGTGGTCTTAGTTCTATGCTTTTACCGCATAGAAGTTGGCGCCATTCTATTTTTTCCAGTTTGTGTATGGACCATTTCCCCGATGCGATTTTGTATATCTGTGTCTGGTTGGAAAAAAATACTTACCGCGAAAACTTTGAAATTGTTGTACATAGAGCGTAAATCGTAAACGATCAAAATAAATTGATTATTCTCACAATGTCGTCAAGTGATAGTGAAAATTATGATGTCGAGCAAAGAGCAAAAGACATAATTGATACCTAATCTTTTGCCGTCGAAATCTAGAAAGATTTATTTTAATTTGATTAAATCTTTTTGTACTAAAGTGACTATTTTTTTCTCGCAATCGAAGTGAAAAATAGAGTTTTCCCCTCGAGACTAAGTCAATATAAACCCTCGGATAAATAGACACCCTCGCTAAAGCTCGGGTGGCTTACCGCTTCGGGTATATATTGGCTTATTTTAGTCCCTCGATAAAAAATATACTGTTTTTTTATAGTCCTGATCCCAAAGAGCGAGGAACCGTAGATATTTGATTTTTATTTTCTTCCGTTTAGTCGATTTTTTGTGATCGAGATAATATTTCCGGAGGTAATGGGAGACAGATACTAAGCCTTCATGTTTAAAGAAAAAAACCGCCCAAAAGGGTGTCGGATAAGCCCAAGATAGGGTTCCGTAGCCATTACGAAAAAATCAAATATACTTTATGCCTTATAGAGCGGGTTCTGTAGGGAGTTGTGTATGCAAAATTAGAGGACCGCATTCTGTGAATAGTTTTGAACTCAGAAAAGCTTGCAAATTATGATTCTGAATGTTGCCAGGAGGTCCGGTGGTCCATTTTTTTTTTGTTATACCTGAACCACTAAGACATCGTGTAAATAGATGTAAATGGACTGTAAAAATGCTTTTAAACCATTTTAATCATTATTTTCCTGACAATATCCCATTTTTACAAGCTTTCACTTAACTTGCAATGTATGTACTATATATGTCTGTATGTACAAATGTGCGGGTCAAATCTTGGAAGTTGAATTTGACCTACTTTCAGTAGCCGGATTGACTTGAAATTTGGCATACTTATATAAATCTGATGTCAATACAATAATCGGATAGTGACATCCTGGTGGTCCAACTAGGATCGTCTCTGAAGGACGGAACTCTTCAACGGTTAATTTTTCTTAGTATTAAAAATAAAAGTTATCACCTGACTCGGTATATGTATAAAAGCTTGTAAAAAAATAATATTATCACGCAATTAGTTATTTAAATGTTCTAAAAGCAATTTTTTCAGTCCATTTACATGATGTTTTAAGGGATGGGGTATAAAAAAAATCTAAAAAATTTGAGGTATAAAAGAATCATAATTTGCAAGCTTTTCTAAGTTCAAAACTAATCACAGAATGCGGTCCCCTAATTTTGCATACGCAACTTCCCTTGGCGCCTGCTCTATTAGGCTGCTATTTACTCTTAAACTACCTACTAATCATTCTCAAGCAATCTTAGCCGTTATAGTTTTCCTAAAAAAGTTAATTTGATGTCAACTGTCACTTGTCAAATCCATTGAACAGTTTTTTTCTTGCTTAATAGCTTGTCTGCCAAAGGTCTGCCATTACCGCCGTAAATGTCATCGCAATCACAAAAAAAAACGATTAAAACGATAGAGAATAAAAATTAAAGAGCTGCAGTTCCTGTTTCTTTAGGACTAGCTATACTGATGAAAAACTGCGTCTCTTCAAAAAACTTTACTTAGCCAATTAACAAAAATCAAGCACGTCTAATTAAGCTCCTAAAGCTGATTATTCTTGTGTCGCAAAGGCAGACACAAAGTTGACAAAACCTGTACTTTATCGTCGTTTCTTCTGGTAGGTAGATTTTGTCAAACATTTCAAACAACATAATGTACACAATCAAAACTGGGTAGGTAGAGGCATATTAATTTACATGTCACTTTTCAGGATCCTCAGTTAGTCTCATCTACAGAACCACAGACCTTAAAAGCGTTAAATGCCGTCAGTAATGATTAAACTTTAATGATCTGGAGTTGTCTAGACTGTAGACAACATCAGAAATGTATTTGCCTATTTGTTATGTCATTTTGACCGCACTTCATGTTCATTTTGTGACGATATTTACAAACCAACTAAAACTGATTCTGGAACACATGGATAATTTTGCCTTGTAAAATATTCGCTCGAGTTATATTGTACCAACATTATAATAAAAAAAGATAAGTAAACTGTAGAAGTGTAACTTTAATTAAATAATTAAATCTTTATACTGAAACAAGCTCTAAAACGCTTAACACTTGTCCCTCTCCAGAGACCTTCAAACGTATTATTAAAATTTAAACACCATTATGGTGTTTCGCAACATGAAACTATGTTCCACGTTACAGAATGGATTTAAAATGTATTTCAGGAGAGAGCCCATGGGGCTTGCATTGCAGATTCGTGCTCTATAGACATTGCAATTTATGTTCTAGTGAAATATTCCGTAAAGGATTTGAATCTAACGCAGTAACATGTTACAAACGAATACATATCCAATTTCGTTTAATCATAGATAGTCCGTTTGCTTATATTTTCTTAAGCCATCGTCCATGAATACGAAAATTACCTAGATAGTATGGAAACTCAGATTTTATAATTATGGATTATTTTGCTACTTAATTCCTAAAATACTCTTGTAATTTACTCTGTGTACCTGTTTTCTGTATCGCTTACTATTTGTGGTGTACAATAAAGAGTAATTGTATTGTATTTATTGTAATACGCTATCAAGAGTCTTTGTTCTTTCGCTCTGGTCTTTCTGTACCTGTTCGCTGTAACGAATTTCATCTCCAGGTCCTTGGAAAACCCATGTCTGCTAATCGGAACTCTTACGATGTCGTCAGTCCATCTGGTGGGAGGCCTTGCCAACGCTTCGTCTTCCGGTTCGTGGTCGCCACTCTTCTCCCCCAACGGTTATCTGTTCTTCGAGCGATGTGCTCCGCCGATTGCCACTTACTCGTAACTTGTAAGTATATTCTTCTATGGATATCATTATATCGGTTTTTGAAATGACGGGGGCTGTTCCAGCCCTTGTTTATGGTTTAAGACATTTGTTTACGACTATTATGACCTAACAAAAATTCTATAAACATGTTAACCCTTACACCAAAACACCATATATGTACTTGAATTCAATATTCAATAGTGTAATAAGAAACACAAAATCATAATCTAGAAAATGCGGCATATTCGCCGAACAGCAGGTTTGCCTCGATCTAGATTATTACAAAGTATACCGCTCTCCCGGGAAATCCAATCGTAAAATGTAACTGGTATCACTTCTTTTGATTCCCAGCTGAAATTGTATGAGTGTTCCTGAGTCAACGCGCAGGATGTTTGCCTTCTTCGATGATGCAAAACTTTGTGTTGCGTTGTCATTATGTAAATGATGGCTCATTAGTTATGTCGGTTTCCACTTTTTTAACTTCGTAAGGGTTTGTCACTCTTTCGAATCACTGCTGGGCAAAGGCGCCCCGTTCTCTCACCTTTTTTAATTAATTCGCCAGTCTGAATCAAAATGTTCCGATCGTCCCACCATCTCCTTTTTGGTCTTCCTCAGTTCTGATCACCGTCGCACGCAACCCAATCGGTGGCGATTATTGTTCAGCAATCCTGATGTATTCAGCAGACATGTCCTGTCCACTCCCAGTTAATTTTTTGTTCATATGAACTTAGGACCTGGGATTTTTTACGGTTATGAAAGAGTAAGTGTCATGTGTTTTGTTTTAAATTAAATTTTTAGATGTGATTTTGTAAGTATTATAAGGATTCCGTTTATTTCCTTTTGAGGTACGGAACCCTATAAACAAATTTAATTAGAAAATATAGGGCTAAATACGGGCACTATTGTTGAACATGTTAAAATGTCATAGATCATAAAATTGTACTGGCATTTGAAAATTAATTTAAATTATTCCTCGTATCGAACTGAACAAAAACGAGCCGCCTCTACAAGCTTCATTAAGTGTCCATTAAGTCTATTTACATTTTAATAGGAGACATTTAGAGTAAAATGTTTTAGTAAAGATCCCAAGTGTAGGTGTACAGTCACTATATTTAATTTGGGACCGACTCAAGATGGAATATCTGTTATTTATCTGGCAAATCTACACTGGGCCCTAAATCTGATCACTAGAAGTAGTGAAATTCGCTAGCAGAATTCGCTTGATAAATAAAATAGCTAGCAATTCGATTAAGAGCTAGCCAATACCTAATGTGCGTTTTTATCCTCTTGCGGTAAACACCCAGACCAAATCAAAGCATTACACTCACGCAACATCAAGTGTCTATGCGACAGTCGCGCTACCATTTCAAGGTCCATTGGCGCTGAATACATTTGGATAAGTGTCAGATATTTTTCCATCAATAAGCGTAGTATATAAAAAGTCGGCCCCTAGTCCGAACAAAGACGAATGGGCGCCGTTTGTTCCGGTTTGCTCCCATTAACCCAGCCTTTAAGATATAGTCGGGCACCGTCCGTCTCCAGACCTAATCCTTGCTGTTGTTAATACCAATAAGTTGCTTCGCCAAATTTATGAGGGTCGGTCAGAGCGTTTAATACCTCGCGGTTCACGAGGCCTATTGACTTCGTTGTTCGTCGCTACTGTAAATTTATTAGTCGAGTTACCTGTTAATGAAATTTAGTCTGAGACAGACCGTGGAGGGTCACGGGGAACGTATAATTTAATGCTTGACTTGTTAACAGCCGCTTTATTAGTTAGTCTTCTCTTAGAAAATACAAACTTATGTATATACAGTTTACAATACAATACAATGGCTCTTTCTAGAACCCACAATTTAGAATAAAGATGTACATAGAGAAAAAAATACAAAGTAAGCAGTAGGCGGTTTTTTCCACTAGTATTGACAAAGTAAGGCCAATGAGCAAGGCTATCATCAAAGTAAGGGTAAGCGATTGTAGCCTCTCATGAAAACTGGTACTTAACCTAAAAAGAGTCTTTACTCCATTTTAAGCTTTACCAAACACAATATCTAATAATAAACACACCAAAGAATATAGAGATACGATTACTTTTTGCAATTTTATTTGTACAGTTACATAAATAAAGCCCAATGTACACCGCGAGCGGAGCGGACTCATTAATGACTTACTTTAACTTACATCGACCAACTTCATAGAGGTCCGGTACATATAAGTACTTTCATGGAGCCGATCGTTGTCCGGTCACAAGCGTTAATTTGAGACCTTTTTCCACAAAAAAATCCTTTGAATTGTCTTACAAAATGACAGACATTCGATCTTAAGTGGGTTCCAAATTAACGATACGTACGTTAAAGCAAGTCATTAATAAGCCCGCTCCGCTCGCGGTGGAAACCAAGGTTAAAGATTCTCTCCAGTTTCCACGGTGTGTGTGAGCCATGTCCATTGAGTCGTAATACAAGTACATAAAACACATCCTGCAAGTCACATGTAGTTGGTTTAACGGCTTGATTTAAGCTTGTATCATGCATATTTCAACGACTAAAGCCGGGACGAAAACTAATTATATTATACGAACTCCGCGCAAATGGGCGCGAAGCATTCGTCCACTAGTCTGGCACGTACAGTCGCCGGCGTAAACCCGCAATGAAACGTTTATGACGGAATCACAAATGCATTTTTCGTGTCCCTGAAAAAGTGGCGGAGTTAGAGCGCTCGCCCCTCGGGCTTCGACGGGGCTTAAGAACTCTACGACACGCGGACGGATCGGGCGATCAGTAAAACGTAAATGTTCGTTGTAACATTGTGTTGAGTGGATAGTCTTTAATGTTAAATGTAGAGGCCAGACAAAACCATTAGTCCCGCAGTCGATTCCGCCCGTTGGCAACATAATCCGGACAATTTAGTCATAAAAGTAGAGTAGTGGTCAAATGGTAGAGCCAGTGGATTCAAGAAGTAATTATGTAATGATTATATAAAAAAACATTTCATGAAGTTTTGTTACAGCTTTTTGCATGAGAGCCACACAAATTCCTTTGTCTTTGTTTGCTATCCTTGAAGACCATGATTTCGATGCAATCTTTAAGAATAATGTTAGATACCTTTTTCTCGTGATTCTTGAGCGATCGATTTTGTGTCTTCTTGTCACTCTGCGGGGAGGTTTATCTTATCAACAGTAGCACTTACCATATTCATTGTTATTCGTCTGCCTAACAATCTGCTATAACGTAGAAAATAGCGCTCTCTCGTTGTTTATTTTTCTTTGTCGCGCTGTAGCGTTTAAAAGGTACCCGAGCCGACGTCCTTTATAAATGAAAATTCCATTTGGTAGTTTCTGTCCTAGAATACAATTATTGGAATTCGCCTCGCATCAAAGCGGCACGTCCGTTGCACTTACTCGTATAGTATACGATGGATGACCTTTTTTCTCCCAATTGAATCTAAACTAGACTTATTGATAGTTGCTAATTGGAAAATGGTTGAAACCAAAATGCATCAGAATCATAATACATACAACGCACTTATGTGTTAACTATGCGACACTTCTGGGTCATTATTCTAGCGTTTCAAACGGGCTCATTTTTGTGGTCTCATTTTTTAATGAATAAGCTGTTGAATGACGTTGATGACGATGATGACATTATCGATTACTTTTTAGACGTCCTATACTGTACATACTATATTGAATTATCTGGAAACCGTAACAAAATCTCACGCACGAATCGAATGCCCTTATAAGTTTGTTTCTGTTTTCATTCAAACCACATTCTTTAAACATAACTAGAGCAAAAGATGAAGTTTTTTCCTACTACCACAATTCCTTTAGAAGTATTTCGTTTTGAACAAACGATAAGACATCGTTAGGATGGAAAGATCGAATTTTGTTTGCTATTACCCTTCGTACCTATATAAGATAAACCTGTATTAGGTATTAGCTCATGTTTGTCGAACTGTAATTAATATAATATTTGCATGCTAGTATGTAATATGTCAACTATTAAATACAAATAGCAGAATAAGTTTTCTGATTGATCTGTATCGTCCTTTGTAATCTAATTGTTCTAAGCAAATAAAGAATCATTATTATTATTTTTAAGCTTATTATGTTTGACAGGCCATTTCTAGTGTCGTGAGGATTGTTTGACATAATTTGTGGCACATTTGTAAAATAAATCTTAAGTAGAGTAATTCTATATAATGTTTAAAACTTTCGTGATTTTCACTCATAATTAAAATACCACAAACGGGACTTATCACGCTAAACACAAGAGTAATATTTATCTCGACGTTTCAACCAAATTACAGTAGCCGTGGTCCCGAGTAAAGTCTAAGTCGAGTAGTAATTCTGCTAAAAAGGAAACCTTAACACTATCATACACGAATATTTCATAATACAACATAATTAAATTTCTTCCCAGGTAAATGTTAGAAAAACTAATACAACACCTGTAGACGACGTATGTACAAAATTTATTTATTTATTACATGCGTGTTGCAGCAGCCGCCAAGTCGCGTTACTCCTGAGAAAGGTTACGGTAGCTAGAAACATGTCGAGCTAAACTCGATTAAAGACGTGAGGTCTCCGGGACAATATAATTTAAATTTATTAAAAAGCCTTATGGGCACTCTTCCTCAGGGACAAGACTTGGGCGAACTGTATATATAGTTAATTTATTTTTAGGATAGTTTAGCGTAACCTCAATTTTTCCTTTTTAAATAATTGTAAAATAAACTTGAATTTAGAATCCAAAGTGAATTTTGTCAAATTGCAATTGTGTTGAAAAATATTTACAACTTTATTTATTTTTGTTGTAAATTAATTAAACCCGAATGGAATAGCATTCATTTTAAAAAGTTTGCATACCTCTACTGTCTAGCAACTAGCCACCAATAAAATTAGAAAGCACGCAGCGCGGCGCGGAAAGGACACAGAAGAATAACGTGTGTTCTGTCATAGCCCCCAGAATAACATTGCATGCCCAGGCTCGTGTAACCAAACAGGACGTATAATTAATTTAATTGTAGACTCACAGTCAAAGTTTAACTACAGCTCTACTGTTCCTGTTGTTTACCTAAATAAAAGAAATCTCCGCGTCGTTCTCTCTTAAGGCGCGACTCTACAAACTCGCCTCTCCAAACACATTCAACTGCTTTTAAACAAAAGTTGCCTTTTATCACTGTCTTAAGCGTCCATTTTTCAGGACGGACTCCTAAATGGACAAAGGGCTGATGACTCTCGAGCGTTTCATTTAAGAGAATTGCGCACGATACCAACCACTTGAAGAGAAGATTTAGATTTACCTACACACTGCACGAGCATTAGTAAACATACAAATACTTAAATACAACGTTAAAAAATTAATACAGGATATTTTAACAAGTGGTAAAGTCTGAATGAACACCGCTACAAGGGTTTTTCCTTGGAAGTTTCATTCAAGAGACACTTTGAACGTCGACCATTTGTACAAAAAGATTTGACAACCTCAATTTAATATTCCTGGAAATTTCCGGTAGGATTTACCCAATCACTGGCTAAAATATCTCGAATTAATTTAATGACGTCGTATAAGTAAATAACTGAGACCTTACCAATAATTATTACGTACAAACACGAAAGTAACTATCTGTCTGTAATCTCTTCACACCTTAAACTGCCGAAACGATTGAGATGAATAGAGAGAATTTGAGACCGTGGGAAAAACATAGCACGGTTGTTACCTCGGATTTGGCAAGTTACGAGACAAAGATACACGAATTCTTCGCACACGGAGTAATATCTAGATAATTAAGTAAATATGATGCGATTTAATTAGTACGAATATTTTCCTCGTTGATTTTAATAGGCACAAAATCGCAAATAATGGAGTAATCGGCTCTATTTTATAAAGCACCTATCAATTACCGCTTTAGTCCATATAATATTATCATACCTGTGCCATCACGACAACAACAAAGGAACGAGATCGACAAAGAAATCACTTTTTCATCTCCGTCAACTGTACCTACTCCGGTCTTTTCTTATTTCCCGTGGAACTTCTCTTGTGCAGGTAATACCCAACTAGTTGAATTTAGAGTAATTTAATACGTTACGCCGGGTTAAAATATTAATTAAACAATTTGTTTAGTGCCTTTGTGAGCGTTTAATTACAGCGCTGGACTGAGCAAAAACTTTTCTCAAGGGAGCAGACAATAAATAATTTACAATTAAGTTGGTGACGGGGAAGGAGCGATTAGCGTGACGTCAGTAATTATCAACTTGGCGCCCAATTTCGCCTACAGCCAGAGTTGCGAAGTCGAGGAATTTACATACTAGTGGTGCTGACACTCTGCTAGCGAACTGACGGCGGCCAAATTGCCTTTGAGCACCAATATACAGTCGAGTTAATAATTATTAGCGCACTCCCTTAAAAAATAACTCGACAGATTAATCAAAAATATTAAGTTATCAAATGTTATATTGATCTGAGCAAGCTAATGCTATTTTCCATGTGAATATATAATAAATCCATCTAAGTAATATATCTAAATCCTAACATGTACTTAGAGTTGAACTTAATTCACATTTAATGAAAAAAATATTTTTGCACGTCGTGCAGTCTAGTCGGAGCAGTCATTTAAGGCCCTAACAGCGTTACAGCCGCCAAAAGTCGGTAAAATGGCATAAATTTTAAATTAAACTTTGCATTTATGTTTCCTAAAAAAAATTATACAGTTTTCAAGAATATTTTTAATGTTTGAACAAGTTTTATATAATATTTCTAATGGTTCTATTCCAGAAGGGTCTGAATGGAGTACTATTGCTAGTTTTTACGTGTCCGTCCGTCCGTATGACTGTCAAACAGATTTCACTTTTTGAACAAAATGTGAAGAAAAGAGGTGAAAATGCTGCACACTAGGATTTTGTGAGATCTTATGTAGACGGTCATTGGAAGCAATTTCTTACTCGATCGATCAACTTTATATCTGTTCGGCGTAAGTAGATACTTTCATGCAGCCGAACGTTGTACTAAACTGAGTCATAATGAGTCCGCGCCGTTTCGCGGTGTAAAGTGGGGTTTAGGTAAGTGCTAAATCGTCGCGATAGTATTTCAGGCAGTAACTTGTAACAGCTTCATTAGTCAGCTAGCACGGCGGCTCGCAGATAGACTAGGACCGCCGCGGCTCAGTCGACTTACTGAAGTATTAGCAGGAGCTGCACTATCTGCACTGTGCAGTTGTGCATTCAGCTTTGCGGTGCTCTTGCACTGCGGACTGAAGAATAGCCTATGGATTAGTAGACTTTGTCACTTCAAAGTTCAATATCTCAAAAACGGCTAAGCCAAACATGTCTAAGAACCAACGATAGAAAACCCAATTTGAAATAAAAAAATCAGTCCACCCGTTTAAGAACTACGGTGCCACAGACAGACAGGCAGACAGGCAGACAAACACACATAGCGGTCAAACTTATAACACCCCTCTTTTTGTGTCGGGGGTTAAAAAAGATTCAGCAAAATGTATACTGGCGAAAGAAAATGTCAAAATACTACTAAATACGTGTGTGTGTGTGTGTGTGTGTGTGTGTGTGTGTGTGTGTGTGTGTGTGTGAGTGAGTGAGTGAGTGTGTTTGTTACTCTTTTACGCTAAAATGGCTTAACGGATTTGGGTGAACTTTGGTGTGTATTCCCACGGGAACTAAACTCGGCAGCACTGTGAAGCCACCGTTAAACGCGGCTTGATGAACGAATACCGACACACGTTGGATGTGAATGGAGGCGTTAAACCCCTAAACGCTCGCCGCTGAACTGAATCTTCGGTCTGCATTAAGCTTCATTCAGCTGAGAAATACCACACGAGTTTCTTTACATTGCGTAGCGCACTGCTAAGGATTTAAAAATGATCGCACATCGACGGCAATGTACCTACCGCAAGTAGCGATACCGTATTTCTCACATCCTCTTAATGAGACTTTACCCTGCATTTAGCTGAGGCTTTAGACTAACCCTCTCGTCTGATTAGTGCAGTTTAAGAGACTGCAGTTTCATCCTCTCATTTGTTCTTCTATTTTTATTTGCTAAGTACCTACTATATACACTCTAGTAATAACTTTTCTAATCAGTGGCTCTTTCTAGATTGCCAGTATCTAACTAATATTCGGGTCTACGTACAGTTGAGACAAACTGAGTGATTGGTTGAACGAATGAACATTACAGTGCTTTCATTCTAGATGGTGCGGGTGACACTTGATGCACCGTTTCGTTTTACTCAAAAAAAGTTGCTGCGGTCTAAATATATGGAAGTATATTTCGGTTGTAGCCTGAATATGACTGGCGTAAAATATTTGAACATAAATAACTTTGTTATACGAAATAAATTTAACCTATCAAATTTTTATAATCAATTAATGAAATTCAAAGCACAACTAAGTGAAGAAACGTAATATGCATGTAACGTAACACCAGAGACTCGTTTAGTGATGGGACCTAATGGATCTTGAGTTATATCGGTACTTAGTAATTGGTAACTAACGAACATTCTTGTAAACTCCGTTTAGCCTTATATTTAAGTGGCAAATAATATTTCAACCTAGAATTTCACCAAAATTCTCATAAAAATTAGCATTATAAACGGATTAATGATGACATTAATTATAATTAAGATTTGATATTTCGATTTTTTTTTAATGTTATTTATTATTATTTTATTAGTTTAGATTTTTTTGTCATACGCCTTAGATAGTAATGTCTCCTTGACAATAGATCGGAATTTTGTATTTGTTTCATTGGTAAGTAATATTGTTTGGAATTTTAAATAAAGAATTGCTTGATTAAGATTTTAAATTATTAGTTTTATCGACTCAAGTTTCGACACATTCGAGAGTCACCCGCCCCATGCCAGAATGAAAGCACTGTAAATATTATGGTGCCTCAAACCATGGAGCTTTAAATACAAGGTTCAATAATACTCCCATTAACTGAGCTTTTGTTTTGCAACATTTTATTTTAACCTAGTAAGGAACCCTAAACCCTACACTACTCGTGGCGCGTCCCGCAATTGGCCGGTCTTTCAATCGGCATCTTAGAACTTTTCTTAAAATTTAGTTCTTTTTCATCTGTTTCCTACTTTATGACGTAGACGTAGACACTCTAGTTAGAATTAACTGGACTCAATTAATAAGCCTTTGTTCTGAAATAAGCGTGATTTTTCGTCATTTCTTTTATGCTTAGGCCAAAGCGAGGCAAAGATAATGAAACGCTAACTTCTGAATACCTAGCACACGCTCAATTTGCATCAATAATTGCCGTGCAAATTGGAATTTAAACTTGGAATAAAGTTTATTGTCGACTTGGTCCAATTGAGACGCTGTCAATTATTATGCCTATCTCGTTAGTAGACATATTTTTAAAAGATAAACTGCCGAAGAGCGCGTCGGACACGCCCAGGGTAGGGTTCCGTAGCTGTTACAAAAAATCATGTAATATTTTTCAAAGGGTTAGTATTTTGTACGGAATCCTAGTTTAGGTAGGTAGGTATATTTTATACCGTAGACTGGTATAAGCTGCTGCTATTTACCTACTCTTAAACTAGTAATAATTTTTAAACAACCTTAGCCGTTATAGTTTTCCTTGTAAATTTGATATTATAATTTATATACTATATATCATGATTTATTTTCCATTTTTTAAATATTTTTTTTTGCGATCGAGCCATCGCGATGGGAAGATTTAACAGCACAGCAGCTTGAATGGCGCAGGACTGCAGAGGAAAGTTCGCGAGTTTGAGGAACAGCGTAAAGTCGACCTCGATGCTAAACGCGACGTGCTGCCTCTTATTATAATCACCACATGGACGGTGTGCTTACGTGCCGACAATGCGAACGTTGTTCACAGCTAAGATAGGCTATATGTAAGCCATCTTGGAGCGCATGAGCGCCAATCAAATAACTAGGAGTCGTAGTGATCGCCATGGCCGAAATCGGTCGGATATACATACATATACATAGGTATATTATAGGTCATGTAATAAGTATTAAACTTTTCGGTTGTACTAATAGTCGCACTAATCTTAAGATAAATTGTTCGTTCTCGCGTACGAGTATGTATGCGATATATAAGGAATATCAGCACTGTATTGATCTCAACTTCTCGACCTTCCCATTCATTAAAACCACACTTATAAACAAGAAATAAATCTATTACTTAATTTATTTTTAGTTATTAGCTTAGTTGTAAGTTAAATACCACTGTTATTTTTTGTGCATACGGTGGTCCTTCTATAATTAATAACATATTTAGTCTTAAACTGCTCATGTTAAATAACACATTGTATGAGTATACTTATTGTTGAAGGTCCAAAAAATGACTACCGACGGAAGCCTAAAAGATATACATCTTAGTATAATGTCATTTTATGTGATCCAAACTACATATTCGTACTAGATTTCAAGTCAATGCGATTACTAGAAGTATTAAGTAAGTGAAATTTGATTTGCAAGAACGAACCTTATAGGTAACTTATACAAATATCTAAACATTCAAAGTTGAATTAAAATAAATACACTAATAATGTCTAGGTATGTTGATGACGTCACTGTTCGACTCGAAGCTTCTAAAGTTATATTTTTTCATTTATTAAAAACAAAATTCATTTTAATTTAAGGAACAAATCCCGCCTACACTGTAAAAAATGAGTAGGTACGTTAAATGTGATGAAAATTGAAAACATAAAGCGACAAGCTGTCTGAATTCATTGTATCTGCTTGCTAGAAATTTACGCTATGATTTTTTAATTCCCTTTCTCAAAAATAAATAAAAGCATTTCAGAACCGATCAAGAGCATGTCGGGCCATGCTCAGTGTAGTGTTCCGTAGTTCCGGACTTAACTTTGCCTTAGAAATCATTTTTACTAAAACTTAAAAACTTCTCAGCTGATTAAGTTGATAATAATATTCCTAGAAAATTTTTATTAAGCATAAAACTTCCGTATTTTTTTCATATCTCCAACCGTCCGTCTGTCGGTCCGTCCGTGTGATACAGACGCCAGTTTTCTTCAAAAGTGCAGTAGGTGCCCTAACAAAAGTACCTATCCACTTTTCTATGCAACTAGTATGAAAAAGTGGATACATAAAGTTAGGGAACCGACCGTACCTTCTGAAGCGATTGAGTTAGAAATTGGTTCACGTAATGTAATGTAAGCGAATTTTTCATTTCTGATTCTCGTTAACTATGTATTTTTGCTAGGTGTAGGGGACTTAACATGACTATTTAAGTTATGATTGGTTTTTTGGAGTCTTTTTGTATTTTTTATTTCAACTACAAATTCGTTACTTTTACGGGTATCCCGTGAAACCATATGGAAAATACAAACTGAGACATGGATGCACAGAAAAACCAGAAAAAGAGACCAGCGCTGGGAATCGAACCCAGGTCCTCAGCAATCCGTGCTGCGTGATATAACCCCTACACCACCGCTGGACAAGAGTCTAGACACGAATTTCTCCTATGCACACATATCTCAGGTTGAAAAAAGCAAATAAATACCTAATTATAGACAAAATGCAATATGTACCTACTCGTAGCTCAAACTTAGTGGAGCTGCAGCTTTATCAAGGTTGGGCGACCAAAATGTCGTCGACGAAATGAAAGCTCTGAATAATTCATAATGCAAAGTTAATTCGCTGGAAATCGACAACTGTCGCTTTAATCGGCGGGCCGGAACTTAAGTAACAATTACTTATTCTGATTAATTTATTATTTATGCCACTTTATTGATTGTTGTCGTCCCCTGCCGCTTTGTAATTGAACGATTTTAAAATAAAGGTGCGTTTATTATTGTAGGTATCTTCATAAGCATAAGCTTTATCCTCGTAAAGCCCAACCTCCTAAATTTAGGACATAATACGTCAAAGCAAATATCAAATTTTACTGATTGACATTAAGAGGCTGTTTCACCATCCATTGATTAGTGTTAACTGGCGCAAAGTCTAACCCCCTTATTCATAAAACTTAACAAGCCTATGTTAACTAACAAATGCTTTGTCCCTTTCTAACAAATACAAATGTCGAAGTGACAGATAAGGACAAACGAATTTTAGCGGCATTTTAACTAAAATAGGTTTGATTGTCGTTTATGAATACATTTTCTTACACTGTGACTGTGACTGGCGATTAGGTGTGATGCCGTCTCTGTTTGTTTTGTTCGAATACACGGTGACGGCATCACATTTAACCGTCGGTTAACGCTAATCAATGGATGGTGAAACAGCCCCTAAGTTTCAAATTGAGCTCAGCCCTATAGCTTAGGTTAGGTTGGTTTTATAACAATCCTGAAGTACCTATACTTGAAACGTTTCTAGGTAATTAACTAAATGTAAACAAACTTCCACAGCCAGATTTGGTACATTCAAGGATTTTAAACATTTTACTTATCTATCATTGTAATACAAACTAGACTAGTGTATTTCAATAAAGAAATGTAAATGTTTAGATAGTTCAATGGTGGAATTTCAATATCTAAGACACCAATTGACGTTGTTTTGTTTACATTTAATCAAATACCTATCCAAACCAAGTATAGTTCATATTTTGGAAACAGTTAGGAAATGAAGCATTTAGAAAAATCTTTAAGTAAGTAGGTAAGTACTACAAAAAAATTAGGAAATCATCAAAGTATTTTTGAATATTTACTTAGGGGAGACCGGGGATGGTCAGAGGTAGGTAGACTAACCAGCAATAACTCGTCAATATCATGAGTTTTTCGTTAACTAATCACGACTGAAGATTGCTCTCCGCGCTCCGCTTACTTGTGTGAAGTGCGCTGTCGCAAACGCGCGTAGTTTAAAAATACGAAACCCTAATGACAGCACGGCAGGTGGTAGGACCTTGTGCAAGGTCCGCCCGGATTGCTACCACCATCTTGCTCGCTAATCCCGCCGTGAAACAGCAGTGCTTGCACTGTTGTGTTTCGGCGTGGAGAGTAAGACAGCCGGTGAAATTACTGGCACTTGTACTGCACACTGGCACTTGAAAGTACTGGCACTGTGCGGAAAGCACAAGACCGGTCTGAGTGGAGAGCCTTGGGGGAGGCCTATGTCCAGCAGTGGACGTCTTTCGGCTGACATGATGATGATGATGATGACGGTGTGATATATAAAAATAGGCAAATATTTAGTGATGACAAAAAAATCACATTGGAAGCTTGTTTAAAGAGCTTTTTTTTAATATATTATTACAAGGCTCAATAATGACACAAACATCTGTTGTTTTATATTAATCCACTTTAAATTGTCGTAATTACCACCTAAGTCAAAAGCATAACTCAAAAGTTAGGCAACCATCCCCGGTCTCCCCTACTAGGTACTTAATATTTATACTAAATACTATGAAAACAATTGTCTGTCGATAACCGCTTCACATTTAAGATGAATTTTGGTATTGAAATAAATTGAGAGAGATGTAATTTCCACTCTATCTGATAAATTCAGTTACGACACGGCAACCAATTATCTGTACCTATAGGAAAGTGACAAGGAGAGAGACATGTCCCTGTTTGGATTTACGTAAAGTAATTTATCTTTCAATTTACATTTTATCCTGAGGGTTTTAACCGCACATGTTCCTCTATTATAACGGGGGTAGGTAACTCATCTGGCTCTATCGCCGCAGCTGGGAGTTAGAGAAAGTTACGTCTCATTAGTATACTGTAAGTAGTCACTAAATTTAATATAGTACAATAATTGTATTAACTACTCTGAAGCTACTAAGTTTCACACGATTTCCAAGCTGCGGTTCAACGCCCCTACCACATGCTACCTTCTTTAAGTATTCATATTATTATTTTATTCTGTGCCCAAAGCCTAAACTCCTATGCATTCATACTTATGTATATATCCCAACAAAAACATGACGTAAAAGACGTGTTTGCTTTTAAAAAATAATGAAAGTTCATAAACAGCTAAGTTTTTATTTTACCACTAAGCTAAGCCGCGAACAGATATTATATCGGATTATAGAACTACGAAACTCTAAAAATGCGATAAATAATCTCATACCTAATCTAACGTTCGACAAGGATCGAAAGCCGACTCTAATAGTTTCATTATGCATTCAGACACCGAAGTACCGAACCGAAATTTTCTTACTTCCATTAATTAAACAAGAAAACAGATCGGCTAGATAAAGGGCTATAAATCTAAATGATGAATAGGTGAGCTCTCTTCAGATCAGAATTGTAAATTGCTTATTTGTGCGTATTGCGAGCGCGACCGCCGTGGATTGTGGGAAGGGAGAGATAAAATGTTTCTTCTCGGTCACATTTAGTGAGATCGTTTGGATATTTGGCTACTTAAGTATAATGTATCGATATATAATAGGTATATTTAGACTGCATGTATCTTACATTAAAACTGCGCTTAACACCAGCTTAATTACACTGTTATTCACGGCGCAGGGTGGTGAATGAGAATGACTTTACCACGGGACTTTACGTTACGTCCGTGACAGAGGTCAAAGTTAATACGTTGCGCGATTCATTGCAAATAGCTAGCATGATGAAGCATTAGATAGGTAGTGGTAGTAGGTATGTACCTACCGTTAGGACATAGATTTCGATGACTTCCCTTCGAGGAGTCGTAGTGCCATCAACTTTTTCACCTTACATATGTGATGTTATTCGTTTTTAAACCAAAATATTTTAGGTGCATTGTATTGGACAGGACTGAATCACAGACTATTCCTACACGTCAAGTTTTTATACCTAAGTACACTAACTGCACCACAGAGTTCTCGACCAACCCACCCAAAAATTTTGATCGCTTGCATACCTTGCATAACTCCACTACATCGCAATTGTTCGTGTCACAAATTTAGGTTCCGGAAGATTAGGCACGACAACAAGCGAAGCGAGGAGGAGTATCTAGGCACTATTACAATGAGGGCTATCGCGTATGAATTCGCCACTAGAGGCGCTAGTGTAGTGAGGTCTCCGAAATGTCAAATCTCATAGTTTTTGGGTGAGCTACGCGGGTTTATTTATAATTAGAATAATTTTGTGAATCTTTTGCAATATCTGAAATTAATTTCCATTATCTCCATTATTTCCATTATCCGAAGTTCCAGGGCAATGAATGTCTGTGTTTTGAGACAGTTTTGTCTTTCGGAAACCATTGTCCTTCCTTTTTTCCGAACAAAACGGGGACTATGCAACACTGTGGCATGTTCGATATTTTTATGGTACGGTTTTAAGGTGTATTAAATATGATTTTAATCTAAACTTTATTTCACGCCCGTAATAACAGACTTTGAAAGCCATACTTAAAAACCTCACGCATCAGTGCGCCATCTAGTGAGACAAAAAACGATAGCCCTCATTGCGAACACGACGTGGGAGCAGAACAAGTGAAGCGAGCGCATCGCAGCAGCGGCCAGCGAAGCACCCGGACCTAATTGAGTTAGGAAATAATTTGGCCCCTACCAGTGCTGGTTATGTAACATAGTAATATAATGTACGGTCAAGGATTCATGAGCCACCATGGAACCTTGTCACAGGAAGTCATTACGATTTACCTTGTTAATTAATGCGATGTCACTATGATGTTTACTGTGAAATGGTTCCATGTTGGCTCACAAATTAAAGTCCTTGACCGTACGAGGAAAAAGGGCAAGAAAGAAGAAATGTTCCACCTAGTAAAGTAGTTATCAGTTGGTTATTTGGGTGTAACAAATGAAAATTGTGACATTATTTATGGACAAATACGATTGCAATTCTTTTGGTAAATTTTTAAGTAGGGAACGTAAGACATTACATTATTAACACTTACCCATATATGCATGCTGCATAGCGTAAATGCGTATTGAGCGACCGCACAAACGAGTAATTTAAACTCTGGTAAAAATCGGACCGTTAACAAGTTAACTCTGAATTGGAAAAGTCCGACATAACCCGCCACAAGTACTCAGCAAAACCCAGTAATAAAACTCATACAGAGTTTATAAAGTCATAATTTTAAATGTCTATTACAAAAGTTAGCCTAATGCAATCTCTCTTAGCTTGATAAATTATTATCGTGCCTACAAAAGTAATTAGGAATATCCTAATAAAAGGGCTGGGGAAGTTGGTAATTAGGTATGCTAATTTAGAAAAGTTTTTCCTTACGATCTCTGTAGGAACGAACGGAAAGAAAAGTTTTATTTCGCCGATTAAAGTCCATTGTTTTCCTGACGTGGGGTAATTCGCGCGCCAGGTAACGGAAAAACTGCAATGAGACGGCACCTAATTGAGAAAAACTTCTTACAAAACGATTACACGGAAGTTGGACGTTGGTGAAAAAGGTCTCCTGTAGAGCAGTCTTCTTTATTTTGTCATTTTCTTGGCCTAAAGCTTCGTTTCACAGTTAGATAGTTCGCCTTTGTAACAAGTATTTATCCTGTATCCTTTTTAATTCGCGGCATGCGGAACGAGATTTATTTATGCGTTTGTGTAGCTATATAATTTTAATGAAAGAGATCGCTTGCCTTGAAAATTTTCTTAATGCAGGTACCCACCAGTAAAGGTCTTTGATTTGGGACCCACTCAAAATCTAATAATATCTGTCATCTTGTATGACAATTCAAAGGATTTTTTTACAAAAGGATCACAAATTGAAGATTGTGACCGTGTGTATATAGTTCTCAAAACAATTTTTCTGAGTTTCGGAACAGCTTTTGATCGCCGAAACAACTTTTGAGGATTAAGACAAAAAGTAACCAGTAACCTACTCCGTGGAACGCGATAACTTTGTCGCACTGTAGGTACTTTAGCAGAGGGCCACCAGTCCTAATTAATTACGTCATTACCTTGCTCACGAATTTTTTTTTTTTCAGATAAGTATGCCTGAAATGAACTACAGGGTTCAATTTTGCTAATAATACCAGTAAAGATTTGGTAAAAATCTTTTATATTTACTTTTTTTTAACACAAAACAATAAATAAATGCGTAGACAAATACAAGCGCCAGTTTTCAATGCACACATTTGCAAAAATATTTGTTCATATCCTTGGATAAAAACCTAAAACGAATAAAATACTTCAGAAAAATCATAACGCTTGTTAATTACATATTTTGGATAATTTTATTGTAAATTTAACAATTACGTCTACTTTTGTATTCAACAATGTACGAACCTTAGGTGGTACATAATAAAGCATTAAATTGGCTTACACTTAGTAACAACCCTTATGTAATAACCATAAAGTACATAAAGTCACTACTATGAAAAATCTCGTTTCCAAATCAATACGTACAGTCACCAGCATTAATATCTGCCACAGCGGAGCGTGCGAAAATATCTCACACGTCCTTCCGGCCCTAGAAATAGAGTCGTATCAGATATTTATGCACGCTTGTTGTGCCAGATATTATTCACCAGCTGTACCATCAGCCAAATATGTGGTCTACCACCCTAAAGTTGATAATCGTTTGCATGTTATAAAACAATAATGCCAATGAACGTGCCTGTCAACTTCATATTTCGACTTTAGCGACATATTCATTAGATAGGAATTTGTATAAAAATTGATAGACCACTAATTTGGCTGATGGTGCATCAACAAAATTAATCCTTGAAATAATTTTACTCAGGAAAATTATCGATTTTGAGGTTCGAGCTTTTTTAAAAGTAGGTGTAGTGACGATAAGTCAATTCGTAATAGGAAGTAAATGGGATTGTTGGTAATTTTTTTTTGGGATATAAGCAATTACCCTGCACCCATGTGATTATTCACAACATTTTAGCGCAAAACATTAAAAGAATGTTACATTCACGCAAAAGTAGTCAAGTACATAAAGCCCACGTCCACGTCGTCTTGCTGTATAGGTAATTGACAGACATATTTTTTACTAAAGAGACAATATTCGATAAAGCGAACCATGTCGTATAAGTTATTAGAATAGGTATAGCGCTAACTAAATACAAAGTTAGAAAAGATTTTTTATTTAAAACACATTACGGTGTTATCATAAAAACTTAGACAACTCTTAGACGTGTGTCTATCGCGTGTCAGTTCATGGAAATCCGTCTAAGGCGTGATTAAATTTATTGTGATAATGCCAATACAGTACACTCGAGCTCCGAGGAAGCGGGGGATGCAACGTCGCTTTAACCCGCGCTCGCCCAGTGACCTCTTATCGAGTCTTATAATATAAATAAATTTCACTAGCCGTTGCCCGCGACTCCGTACGCGCAGATTTCATTTATCGCTATCCCCCGGTAACTATGCAACTTTTCGGGATAAAATCTCTGTCCTTCCCCGGGACTCAAACTATCTGTGTTCCAGATTTAATCTAAATTGGTTCAGCGGTTTAGACGTGAAGAGGGAACAAACAAACAAACAAACTTACAAACTTTCGCATTTATTGATATTAGTGGGATATCAAATAAACATGATTGCTCCCAGATTTGCGCGATGTTCCAAAGGGACTTATAACTCACTCTATATAGAGCACATTGTAGGTAGGTACCTACTTCATTTTGTATGTGCAGCCTGTGGGTTGAATATTCCTGGCCCTCCGAATACCTACAATACAATAATGCGTTCAGGGTGCTTTTGGGTCTACCCCGAAATTGCAGTGCATCGGGGATGTTTGCCGAAACGCATGTGATAGCGAACTCTTCACGGACAAAGTCCTAGGCGAAATTGCCTGGCAAAAGCTAGTTACATATATTTGTAAGAACGGGTTTGAAAACCTAACAATAACTACTTAACATAATATAACTTGTGCGTATGTAAATGAAGAGTTACGTAGTATTTTGTAATTGAGTTATATAAAACCAGAAATATGGCAAGAGATATTGAGCTGATCTACATCAGAGACCTTATTGTGTAACACACTTGGGATCACAATAGTTTTCATCACTCCTTTCTGTCGCACGGCATAAGACGAGGTAGAAAGAGATGGTGAATGCGATTTCGAAAGTCAGCGCGTTAGATAATATAGCCACTGATTTACAATCACCATAAATACATAAATATATACATACATACTGAGGAGGAGACGAGCGGAAAACGTCTGCTCCTCTAATAAGTGTCTGACTTTACTCTCCTGTGATAAGTGTTGTATAACAGTAAGTTAATACAGCTAACGATATCCCGTGCTACTCGGGAAGCTTATGAAGTAAGGCTGCGCTTCCACTGAGGCGGAGACGAGCGGAGCGGAGAGGAGACGTGTAGGGATCGACTAATCCCTACACGTCTGATGATAATGAGGCGGAGACGAGATGTGGATTCAACTGATTGGTCGATCCCTCCCTACACGTCTCCTCTCCGCTCCGCTAGTCTCCGCCTCAGTGGAACCGCAGCCTTACTTCATAAGCTTCCCGAGTAGCACTGGATATCGTTAGCTGTATTAACTTACTGTTATACAACACTTATCACAGGAGAGTAAAGTCAGACACTTATTAGAGGAGCAGACGTTTTCATCTTGTAGGGTTTTTTTCCACCGTGTCACAGAGACCGTGTAAAGCATCAGCAAAAGTTGCTGGATTAGACATGGGCAGGATATATATCAGCATAGGTACCTCTTTATTCGGCTGATATGTATTTTTATTTAAGTAAATGTACTTTGCGGACATTAATAACTGCTTGTGCCAAAAATACCACATTCCCAAAATACCACATTATTTAAAATATTACAGTACACACAACCTATTTACCACATTTATTTATAGTTTAATTATTTGTATTTTGAAATAAGCTTTTGTTAAAAATAACATTTCTAATACAAGCATTTTTTGCTGACTTTACCTTTTGTTGACTGTACTTCCATTGTCATCCAAACTACATTTCCGTATTAAATTTCAAATAGATGCTGTAAACTGTTGAGGAGTTCAGTCATGCGAAGACGATCCTCGCCGGACCACCAGGATGTCACTGCCAGATTATTGTATTGTCATACATAAGTATGCCATGCCAACTTTCAAGTCACTGGAAGTGGGTCAAATTTTGCTTATAAGATTTGACCTAAATAAATAAACAAACAGGGCAAGCTAAATAAACGCTTGGAAAAATGTGGTATTTTGGGAACGTGGTGTTTTAGGAACGAGCGTATTTAACTGGCTTTTACGCAGATTTAAACAATCGTCAATAAGTCTTACAGTAGCTTTATAATATAAATGCTTATATTTACAAACAACATTAATTTGTGCAATTATTTCATATATACCTACCTACAGCAGTAACGGCCAATTCGCATACAATTTATATTATATGGCACGGGACATTTTAAATACTGTACCAAAGTGCTAACACAGAAGTGTTTAAAATCGTTGTCTAAATGTTGAGGCAAAAAACTCAGCACCTATTTATTAAATTTAAGTACTAATTAATTACAATGGAATACAAAATGCAATTTTTACAGGAACATTGAAGATTATGCTAAAAATATAATAAAAGTAACAAAATCATTATAGTATAGCAGTTGTTTGCACTGTACTAAGAAATAGTATAGAATAAACAACCCAAAAAATAAAAACCTCGGCAATTCTGTTGTAATACAAGAGCAAGAAAAATAATACAAAAAAAAACATTTGACTATTCATTCCACGTTTTTTGTAAGTATAATATTTAACACATGGGTGTATTGGGTGTGTGACGAAATCAAGATAAAAAACCCTTGCTTTAGAACTACTGATAGCATGTGTATAGGATAATCAATCATACAAACGACTAATCATAGTTAAAGTTTCCAGTCTTAGATGGTCTGACTGTTAAACAGTTCTTAACAGCTATTTTTTTGTTAACGTTCTAATTGAACTACCGACGCAAGGTTTTCCTTTATCTTGATTCACAAACAATTCATAAAAAATACTGTACCTTCTAAATTTATTTTTAAACCTGAATTTTCTAACGTAAACGTAACAAGAATGCGTTCAACATTTATTTCATATCACTGCACTTGTGCTGAGCACTATGATTCCTTGGCCCACTTTTCGTGTAAACTTTTGAGGTGTTCATGCGCCCTCTTCGTTATATTAAGAGTCGGTGTGATTTTCGAAAGTCCCCTCTCGCCTATTAAACTAAGTCCAGCTAAACCAAGGTACGTATGCATAGGATCGGTACAAGTGTCCGGCCACTTTGAGAAACCACCGACAACTGTATCCTGCGTTTCGTAGACATACCTCCTGTTGCTCCCATAGTTTGTAAGCTTTAAAGTATTCAGCATCTTTAGGGATGCTCCTACCCAAAAACTGTAGCAGGTGTCTACTGGTTTGTTCGGTCTGCCCTGGAAACCGTCTATTTGTCTGAAGACGAGCCACCGTTTGAGGCCCTCGACTTGTTCCTCTGTTAGCTTGTCGAGTTGGTTGGTGAGTTTCAGAGTGGCGAGAGCACAGAACGTGGTGCCGCCGTGAGATTCTAACTCGGGGCATTGAGCGATGCCGTAATCGTATCCCTGGAAATACGCAGACAATTTGTTAAAAAACGTTAGAACTGCAAGACCTTATTCCACCTCAGGTCGACCAGAAGTAGGCGGGGTCTCCACCCTTACGTTGTCAGTATTCCCAAAATCCGCACAAAGCGTTTTCGCTCTTCCTTCATCAACCGCACAGCAAAGGAGTGGAATTCCCTGCCTGCGACTGTGTTTCCTGAACACTACAATTTGGCCGCTTTCAAGACTAGGGTGAATGAGCATTTACTAGGCAAGCGTGCTCCATCGTAGGCCTCATCCTCGCTTTCCATCAGGCGTGATTGTGGCCAAACGCAAGCCTATGTTGTATAAAAAAAAATTAAGATAGAAAAGACTTTATACCTCTGCCAATGGTACTGTAGAAGCAGAAGTTTCTGGTGAAATGTGTGTGACCATAAAATGTAATACCAGCTTTTGTACCACATTTTTACGCAAAATAAAGATATTTGAATTTTGAATTTGCCATCTCTTTCCCACTGGGCGCTCTGGGCACGTGCCCAGAGCCCCGTGAACAATGGGCCCGAATCACGTACCAGGGTACGGGTGCCACTAATGTCATATTGACATGCCATACATTTGCCAAAGAAATCATCTCTTTCTGGGCCGTATCCATCATGATCTTTGTCAGTCATTGATCGTTCGAGCAAGAATGCGCTCCCTCCACCGATTCCGGTCCATCGCGTTCCTCACAACACGTATACCTAATTTTTGCGAAGTCTTTTAAGCTGCTCAGTCCATCGCGCAGGTGATTGGCCACGTGGTCTCTTACCTTCAGTATTTCCCACACCGATTAATTGTTCCAAACTTTCGAGAAAAGAAGCAATCATAGCGAAATTGATTAGGTATGAAATTATTGAGGTTCCTCCCTGGTACGTGATTCAGTTTCCTCGACTGTACATGTAGAAAAATCCTTTGAGAAAAGAGACTTCGGGGCCGGGCCCCATATCCTAACATGCTCCCCTGAGCATGTTCTTCTAATGGCCAAAGATAGTCCTGCGTGTAGTGCAGAAAACTAAAGTTATTGTTGTATCACATACCATGGACTGTACGATGTATTTGAAAGCCTTGTCCTTGTCGAAGCCGGACCAGTCGTCGAGCATGTAACTGATGCAGGCCGCGCAGTAAACGAAGCGCATGTCCGACTCGCAGCCCGACAGTGTCGCCGCGAAGTTGCCTTCCTCCGTCTGGAGCGCCTTCACACCTGCCATCATACTAAGGCTAGAACATGCCTGTAGCTCGCACATTTTGGTACAAGTATTAAGCTGGCGAACGTAAATTTCCCATAAGAACCCTGAGCAGAATCATCATATCACCGAATTACTTTTTGCATATATTTTTTCGCATACTATCATTTCTCATAATTTTGTAAAGCAGAATATTAACATGACATAATATCGATGAGAATAATATTTATATGTTCGAATATAGTTATAGTTATAGTTATTATATATCTTCACACCGGAATTTCTATTCAACTACTGTATCTAATCTATCTATCTATCTAATACCTTTAAACGAGCAATTCTTGTATATATATATATATATGGTAAAAAGAGGCAAGGTGAAAAAAGAAAGAAGAAGCTCTACTTTTGTCACTATCCCACACGTGTCACAAAAGCCACCCACCTTGTACCAGAGCCTTCCTGTTGATCCTCGACAGGTCGTCTCCCAGGGTTATAAGCGAGCAGAGCGCAGTGTACGTCATAGCGAGGTGCCCGCACCTGAAGTGCGCGGTCGCGGGGTCAAGCTCCACGTTCACCGTCGACGAGCCTTGAAACCCGCACATTGACATGTCTCCCGCTGGAAACAAAGGCATATTCGTGAACGACCATTACAATGGAGTGTAGGTAGGTACTGAAGCATTTTCGTTTGCCAACACGGAGAATAAGAGAAGTATTGCAGAAATTATCGGGGAATAATACAAATCCTTAAGTGACCCTTCCCGGTTTTGCTCCGGTCCGCAACTATTTTTATTTAAAAAAAGGTATCTAATCAAAGGCACTTCACATTAAAAGCGCGCCACTACACAGCCAGTATAATGTATCATGTCGTTTATATAAACCTTGTATATAAACCTATATGTATGTATGTAAAGATTTGTAAATACCGCGTGCCTACGCGTACGTGTGATTTCACAGGAGAAATACAATAATAGTTTTATACTATCCCCGACGAAATGTTCTATAAGGCAATAGATACAAAAATTGCCCACTTAAATAAATATTTATAGGGAATGGAATGCTATAAATAGTTAATTGAATCAGGCGTTACATTGCGGAGGTCCAGCTGGTTGAGTTCGAAACGCGTTAGTGTAGTGTGGTGGTGGTGATAAGTAGATGAGTTTGTGTGTGTTCTTACAGTGTGGAGGTGGACGAACTGTATGAACACGCATATCTTGCATAAACTTGGCTATCATAAGGTCGCGGGTGAGCAAAGAAATTCTTTTAGTTCATTGCTATAAATAGATTGGCAGGATAAGAAAGAAGAAGTGATCCCCGTGAAGAATATTCCAATGTCAAAGAAATACTCCAACTTTCAACTTTTCAGGTATATCTTGAACCGTTACAGGCCCTTTACTACGAAGTACTAAATTCAAACTTCGTATGTTGCCGTCCCACTGACGATAATATTATTATTTACGAGAGTGAGAGGAACGGTACGAAACGAACTCTGATTTTCGAATTTCGTAGTAGTCCCCCTGATATCTCGGTGGCATGACGACAATTGCATTTTCGAACATAATTTTTCAAAGTAGTTTTTTTTTTTATAAACCACAAAAGTTAGAGCAATTAAACTAAAAAGGCTACGTAGATTGATTGAGTAATAGTACAGAAACACATTATCATTAATTATTTAAAGAAGAAAAAAAATACACAAGGAGTTTTAAAAAACGGAATAGTACAAAATTGGTTGCAGTCAGACGTAGCATAACTTTTCAGTGGGACCCCTAATTTATTTAAATACGAGCTACAGTGTTAAAAACTTAATTTAATAAATCAGAGTACATCTGGTAATACGTTTCTGTTCATATAAATTGAATTTAAAATTATTTAAAGAAAGAAATCTCTAAATAAGTCAAGACCTCTTCTTAATTTTTTAAATGTAAACCCTTTTGTTATATCCAATTAAGTAAAGTACAAATAGATAAATAACCATTTAAAGCAAAACAAATGATCACATGCTTGCTACTTGTGTTATATCTGTTTATTTTAAACCATAAAAGCAGAGAAGGTAATATAATGATAAGAAAACTATGTTTACACAACGAAACACAGTATTGCTCACGTAGCAGGTTGTGGATTTAAGATTGTTTATCAAAGTAAACAATGTTGAGCTGAGCTTGAGACATTTTCTGGCAGAATTATTGCTGTTCGCCTCACAATATAACCTTGAAAGGGCTTATATGGCTTATTATAGGACTTATTATGGGGTTTATACTACACAACTGTACTAGTTACAGACCAATAATTAACTTCTTTATTTAAAAACTAGAGTATATCTGTAGCTGTGCTGTTAATTTAATGTGTTATATGTACGAAAACTGATTTATGTATAAAAAAGAATTATGCACACATACGTTATATGTAGATTGACTTACACAAAAAGTACCGTAAAAAGTTTCTATAGTCCCAAGCATTCATCAATAGTCCAAACGGACTTTTTAACATTTCAAACAATTACAGAACGCTGGGACTATAGAAACCTGACTTTACGCTATGCATTTTAGAACCTAACCTAACCTTGCCAACAAAAAGTTGGAAAACCCCCGACTTTGTCACTTTAAAGTTCAGTATCTCAAAAACGGCTGAACCGATTTTGATAAAACATGTCTAAGAACCATTGCTAGAAAACCTGCTATCAAATAAAAAAAAGCGCATTCCAATCGGTCTACCCGTTTAAGAGCTACAGTGCCACAGACAGACACACTCACAGACACACAGACACACATAGCGGACAAACTTATAACACCCCTCTTTTTGCGTCAGGGGTTAAAAAATGCACATAAGAATAGGGATTGAGGGGAGGGAGGGGATCAAACCAAATGTCACGACTTTGCAGTGAAAAATTGAAAATATTGTCTGATTAATGGATCCCCCTTCATACTTACTCTCTTTATCTGGATGTACTTGAAGCTGGTATAACCATTCAATTATTCTAGATCGCAAGTCCAATGAAATAGATGTAATGGATCCGAGGATGTCCAATCCAGCGACTGAGAAGTAAGCTATTGTCACCCTGAAATAATCAAAAGAATAATCAATTTATTTGGAGGCTAGAGTAGTTATAGGCTATGGACGCACTATGCCGCTAACCGAGCGGTTTCAGCGCGCGTCTCTTTCTCAAGCAATACTTTGAAAGAGGCTCAGCGTGCTACAACGTTAAATAGGTCAAAATTCAAAAATTCTAATTCAAATCATTTATTCAGTAAATAGGCCGCAATGGGCACTTTTAGACATCATTTTTAAACTACCAGTGCTTTCGAAAAGACCATCATTGCCAAGAAGAATGCGCTGCAAGAAACTTGGCAGACAGTCATTTTTTCAAAATAAAATAATTACAAATAAAATACTTAAAAACTACAGTAACAATTAAAGAAAAAATTACAAAAAATTATAATAATAATAATACAGGGATGTACCTATGGGGTACCTTAGTTACAAAACTAAACACTAACTATATCTACATTCAGTGGAAGTGTACTATTATTTGGGTATTTGAGAATAAATAGAGGTTTGCAAAAACCATTTTATGATAAAGTGAATATTTTTAGATATATTCACTCCGAAAGTTCAAAAAATGTATCCCCCCCCCCTTTAACTTTTGAACCAAACGTCTAAAAAATCTGAAAAAACACAGAAGTTAAGCTCAATAAAAACTTTCCAGGAAAATTATTTTCAACTTAATCATTTGAGCAGTTTTTAATGTTTTTGTAAAAAATGATTTCTAAGGCAAAAGTTAAGTTAAGGCAAAGTCGGGAAATACGGAACCCTACACAGCATGGCCTGACATGCTCTTGACCGATTTTTTATATTTATAGTCAACAAAGAATTTTTTTGATATCTTAGTGTTAAGTTGCTAAAAGTGGCTCCGAAGCAGTAACATTTTGTGTGCTCTGCCTATTTGGGAATACAGGCTTGATGTTGTCATTTGACTGAAATAATACCAATCTTACAGATAAAAAACTAGCCTTAAAATTTACACAGATCTGTGCCTAAACATAATCATGGGTTACTCAATTTTGTTTAGTTTTTCTCAATAAATAAGATGAATGGTGTGAAAATAATGAGGCTGTTATAAAAATAACATTAACTTAAACAATTAAAGGTCATCAGGTTTTGCCTCTAATGGTTTTATTTTACCACCAATGAAAGTTTAATCTTATGCCCAAAGGTTAAAAGAGGTATTGGTGTCTACTAATATGTGAATACAAAACTCTTTTTATTACACAACACAATCAACCAGTTTCTATTAGGTCAATTGCCACTTCAATGTCAAAGTTGTACATTCACTTTTCCCATGATTAAATAAAAGACCATCAATCATTTCTAGTGAATGTACAATATCTATATGATACTTGTTACTCATACACATCCTACATTTCTTTAGAAAAAAGAAACACCCGCTAGTTGAAAAGTTAAGGGATATTTAAAACCCATTACTTCATGATGTAATTACAGAATGATCATAGTTTAGTCTTATTGCAAAATAAGATATTAATAGAGGTTCTTATCAACACATAAATTAATCTCGTTCTCTGCATAAATCGGTAAAAACCCGTAAGCTTAAGAGCGTAGTCCCTATGAACTGAGAGGTTGCAAATACTGACCTAGTTGTATCGTGAGAAGACAGCGACGAAGGTAAAATGTCCAGGAACCGCATGAAATACTTTACATGCTGCCTATGAGCCATTTCCAGGTTTTCTTGATTACTCATGATGATAACTGTCCGTAAACTATTGCTGATGCAAATAAATAATTTTAACGTATCAGCGAAACTACCGGTATGGTGCTTGAAATTGTAATGAGTGACTAATGCTATACTGTGACACTGTTACTAGAGAATTTAACTCATCACATTATAAATTTTTAAATAATTTTAATATTAATCACTAAATTCTTTTTCCCTCTTCCTCCGAATTAAAGAGAGGACAGGGAGGGGTGACATAGATGTCAGATTTATGGTCCAAACTGAACTAAAGTATTTTGATGAGGTGTTGAAAATGGCATTTGACGCCAAATAATGTTAATAATTACAGATAAAATTTACGTAAAATTACTCTAAAGTACATTTTATTATACTGGCTATTAACTATATACTATATTCAAACAGAAATCACACAAAATGAATGTACTCCAAATTATTATGCTGATTTTCGGAACCATTTTCATGTGTCACTGTCACCATAAAAAAAAAGTAATTTGACATTATTGACAGCTAGAGTTGTAATGAACCGGTAAGCATGGACGTACTACCTATTTTGACCAACATTAAAAAAGGCTTATTCTATTTACTTTTTAGTGTAAAATAAGAGTATTAGCATAATTCAAGTACAAATCTTCACTGAAACCTGAGATTTAATGCTTTTAGGAAAAGCAATCGATGGTTCAGTTTGAGTCATAAGAGAAAAAGAGAAAGAGAGAGGATACTTTACGCAATTTTTATTGAAATTTAGCGACTGATTGCGATATTATCGATATATCGATAAGTGATGGTCACGAATTACCGGTAAATCCCTCAGTCTCAGAGCATCTCTAACCTCCCAACTTGTCTCTGGTTCTTTTTCATGGCTGACGTTCGAAGAACTCAACCGCAGTCATGAAGGTTTTTAACATTTTATTTATATTCTTTCCTTATTAAAAGTTAAAATATTATATAAACGAGAAGGTTGACATGTTAAACTATTTATTAGTTACAATTCTTGTTCAACAAGTGCTGTGATTTCAAGGAATAAATTCGATGTCTCTCAGCCGTGTTATGGAGTGAAACTTTCATGTGTTGATTTTTTGGAATTTTTAATTTACCGTGCATTAGATTCGTTTAGTATCTTGTTAGGAGCCTACTTATAGCTCCTTCTATTCAAAATTTTCTAATTTGCAATCAGGGGTTTGAAAGTGATGTGTTGTTAACCTCAATTTTGTTTTTGTAGTTGAACGTCTCGTACCCGGCAACGGGATGCCAGAAGTTATTCGAGGTTGTAGACGAGCACAAGCTCCGTATCTTTTACGAGAAGCGTATGGGCGCTGAGGTGGAGGCTGATCTGCTGGGCGATGAATGGAAGGGCTACGTGCTCCGCGTCGCCGGTGGCAATGACAAGCAAGGGTTCCCTATGAAGCAGGGAGTTCTTACTAACAGTACGTACCTTTTGTCATCCCCTGAATGCGTTACAATTGTTTATAATTTTAATCAAAACTAAAATGTAAATATTTTGAGGTTATTAGGGTATTCCTTTTTCATTCAGATTATTTGTCAGTGAAAAGAAAAAAAAGATATTTTTAACCTTAACATTTTAGTTTGTTTTTGGCTTATTTATATAATGCTATCTTAAATAAGAAAGCTTAGGTTAATGCCTACCTTCCACTGCAACTTAAAGGGCAAACTGCATAGATGAGCTTTCACTGAATACAAAGTCATAAGCTTGTTACTCTAGTCTGCTCAGTCATTTCCTCTTTATAATGAGAGAAAAGTGAGCAATATTAATAAACCAGATGTATTTATAGTTTATTTATTATTCCAGGCCGTGTACGTCTTCTGATGTCAAAGGGCCATTCTTGCTACAGACCCCGTCGCACCGGTGAGAGGAAACGCAAGTCTGTCCGTGGCTGCATTGTTGATGCTAACCTCTCCGTGTTGGCCCTGGTTATTGTCCGTAAGGGCTCCCAGGTAAACCCTTAATAAAAAAAATATTTATTTTTTCAAACATGTTAGGAAAAGAGATGTACAGTCGAATGCAAAGATATATACAGCCATAGCATCAAAATATGTATACATCGACTTTATGTTTAGTGGCATAAAGGCATAGTTGGCAAAGCAGTACTATCTGGTCACATTTAGTCAGAAACTAGTGGAAGGTACCAAATATGATACATTATGATTTACCAGAAATTACACAATTAAAGCACCTAGTTTTTTTTTTTTTAAGTGGCATTACTGACTAGTCAGCTAGTCGGTTAATCTCTTATTTAAAAGTTGTTATCCCTGTTCTTACTGTTTCCCAGATCTCCAAATCTGTGTAATTATATGCGGCAGGGTATAATGTTATTGGTGTTGAACAAAGCTCTTGAACTTACAAAGCTCAATTGCATAACTTTAATACCAGACAATTTAATTTCTGTTGAATGAATTCTTATTCTGATTGAATTTATTTTAATTTTAAGACCATTACACATTAGGCGTTTGGAAGCACGCCTGTTTTAAGGACTAATCAAATTTGGTCTTTGTTTGCTGACACACGATTGCACGTGTCTGCAGCTAGTCTTTGATTCTCGAATCACGCACTGTTTAAACGCCAATTTTGTACCAACTGTATATGCTAGCAAATACCAAATCAATGTCTATTTTAAAATAAATGATTACTCTTAGGAAATTCCCGGCCTGACTGACGGCAATGTGCCCCGCCGTCTTGGACCCAAGCGTGCCTCCAAAATCCGTAAGCTGTTCAACCTGAGCAAGGAGGATGATGTCCGACGATATGTTGTCAAGCGTGTTCTGCCTCCTAAAGAGGGCAAGGAGAATGCTAAGCCCAGATCAAAGGTATGTGGCATTTTTAAATGCTAATAATGCTATTGATGATGATGGCTATCTGTTTTTTAAGGTTAACAAGACAACATGTGGTAATTTTAATTGATGAGAATCTATTCTAGTTGTGTGACCAAGCATAATATTTATTTGTGTCACAAGGGAGCAAAACGGTGTATTTACGGCGAGGGCGTACATTGAATCCAGAATGTAGCGAAGGATAGAATTCTGAGCGTAGCGAGGGATTCTAAAGTAGAATCCTGAGCGTAATGAGGGATTCAAGTGTTAACGCCCAAGATGAAAATAATTTTGCTCCCAAGTGGCTCATACAACTTTTCACACCGAGCATTAAGAAACTTGAAAAATGTATATCTTAATATCATTAAAGAACAACCAGCATAAAAAATAGCTTGGCTTTACAATTATCAATTTCAAAAATTTACATTTGCAATAAAACACTTAGAAAAGAGGAAAAGTTACTTTTCTGAAGGAGAGGTGTGAAAAATATATTTAAAGCTTTAACAAAATAAAATGGTTGATAATTTCCTGATTAAATATTGTTTGCTATTCACTAATAGTAGCAAGCAGCAGCATCAGGGAATAATATACCAGCACCGAGCAGAAGACTCAGGTTATATTGCCTGTCTACTTTTACAGTGTGCTGAACATTTGAAACCATAGACAATCATTTTTGTGAAGTTTAAGTTCTCTAGTGTATAGACTTCACGCGGCAAACCATCACATTCGCGCGGCAGCTCAAACAAAACAAAAGTATGTCGCAGGTCGCAGTCGAACAATGCTCGCGCGGTGGGCACGCGAAGTCGATACGCAGCTTTAAAATATTGTCGCAATTACGCGACATAAATGTAAATTACATTAAAAGAAATTAACAATGTTATTTTATGTTTCAGGCCCCCAAAATCCAGAGACTAGTTACCCCCGTAGTGCTGCAGCGCCGACGCCACAGACTGGCTCTGAAGAAGAAGCGCCTGGTTAAGCGCAAGGCTTCGGAGGCTGACTACGCCAAACTGCTCGCACAGAGGAAGAAGGAATCCAAGGTTTTTTTTTCTATTTTTTTTTTTAGGCTAAGTGCAGCTGTGTGACTATGCCAGCCGCATTGAAAGACTTGATGTCCACATTCATAACACTCCTATTGCGATGTCCAGATTATCTGGCTGCAAAGGAGTGCTTGATGAACCTGTAAATTCGTACTGCATCTTCCGATACCGGACAATTCAAAATAATATTCACTGCACCATTGAACAGGTCCAAATCACTCAAATACCTCTCGCGGATATCCTTAGTCAATACACACTCCACCAAAAAATGTATTAAGTCCTCAGTCTTATTACAATCCGTGCACATGGGGATTGAACTACTTTCATCATATTTAAAAATTTATTCAATGGAACAAGTAAATCCCTGGGGAGGCTGGCACAATGGAACCAGGGCACCCTGAAAATTTTGTTCTGTATTGTCTTGTACCAGATACCTTTTGTTTTTGATATCAAATTGAATGACTTGCCACATATCTAAGCATTTATTCCTCGCAAGTGTCATCAATTCCGTACCATATTGTTTACATACGAGTTCCATGCCAGGTTTGTACCATTTAACTCAATAGCTGGGTACTCGAGCTTAAATGTCTTTTAGTGTCCTGTTATAGTATGGTATCTATTTAATTTATGTCCGGGTCACATTCTGTAAAGGAAGACTGTGTGTGGGATGATTCATTTGTGTGAAAAACTTTGTTTAAATTAGGGTTTCTTGAGAGGCGAAGTATAGCTAGATGGCGTCAGTATCTAGAGGTCCTTTTAACGGTAAAGTTTTACTTGCGATTGGCTCATTTATTTACTTTAGCAATCCCAAACTTGATGCAATGGCAAAGTTGTCAAATGAACCTCACGATAAGCGCCAATTGTCTTTCAGAAACCCAAATTTCACTGGATTGCATAGGTATAGAATAGAGGTTAAGCTGACTTACTGTCTCTACATTCTGGTTAAGATTGCGTATTTACTATTTGAGGAAATACCAGAAATAATGGAATTGTATAAAGCACATAACTTATTTTCAGTTAATTTTTATGATCAGAACAAAGCCAAACATTGTGATTGTGATTGCTATTGGATAAATTAAAAATTCTTTAGCAGGTTTATTTATTGTGTTTTACAAGCTTTATATCCGTAACAGCTGGTATCATAATGTCCATGAGCTTATTTGTGGTGTTTATATTCAGCTGTAAGAATAAGCGCTGTTTCTTACCCCTTGGCTTATTGTCAATATAAGCTAAGATATTAAAATAGCCACAAACATTTGTAAATGGCCAACCAAGACACTGGAAATCTAGGAAAAGCACATTTTTCCAAAGGAAGCACAATTTTTGGAAAACATTCTTAAATTTAAAATAAAAACATCAACAAAATTTGAAAACTGCGAATTAATGAGTAACTGGGTTCGACTCCCGGTCTCATTACTTTTTTGATTTTGTGTTCTAGTTTCGGCATAACTAAGAAAAAAAAAAACATTCAAAAAGTCGCAATAATAAAACATAAATCGGTTTTTTTTTTAACAACAACCCTATTGCCAGCCTGAAAAATTAAAGATAAATCAAGCAGTACGTTATTTTCATATTGTAATTTAACTTTTTATTTCTCTAGGTTCGTCGCCAAGAAGAACTCCGACGCAGGCGCTCGGCTTCGATGCGCGAATCAAAGAGCTCGGACAAGAGTGCTCCACAAAAGTGATCAACTCAAAAGAAATAAAAAAAAAAATGTAAAACTATAAATTTTTGACTTTTATTGCAAGCATAGGCAACATGTCTACATCGTTATTTCACTGTGACTATGAGTAGCAGGGCTTGTTAATGTAACAAGTTCACAACAAAGTTCGTTACCAAATTCACACTATAAGCAACGTTACATAACGGTAAAATCATAAAAATACCCAGTACCGGTATTAAAATATAACCCCAATTGTCGATCAAAATAGTCTACGAATAATAATTCTCTAAAAGCGTAACTAAGCCCGAAAAATCATTCCACGGAATACCCACCTAACGCGGCGGGCGGGGCTTAAAATACCCACTGCTACTTGTACTATTACTTATTCTGTGTTTGACGTTTGAGTTTGACCAAAAAACGTACATCCTTGAAATCGGATGTCGCTTTTGCAGTATAGTTGACTTTGTTTTAACAAATGGCATTAGTTACATGGGAGTACAACTATATGGTTGACTTCAGTCATATTTGAGCGTCGTCTATTGGCCTCCTTTGTCTAAGAGACTACGAAGTGCAAGATTCCCTCGTATTCGGTTCGTATAGTCGTATAGTGCCGTTCCACTCACGCTAGTACTCCTTACATACCCTGGCTGGGGTGTTACTATCCGAAGATAGGCAACGGAATAAGGACATTTATAAAAGGTTGAAGTCAAAAATAAAACTAAAGTATTTAACCAATATAATTTAGTGTATATAATACTAAAGGTAGTTGTATAATGAAAAATAGGTAGATTTTCCTCCTCCAGTTAAAAGTGCAGCGTCAAAAACAATACAATTTTTCACTAAAACAGGACATTTCACTAGAAAATTTTACAAGAC
>NC_133492.1:13888593-13891699 GCF_025370935.1 Choristoneura fumiferana
GGTGATAAAAAGCTGAAGGGTTAAATCACAGTAAAAGTAATATAGGTAATGTATTGTGGTTAAATGCTTGTCTTAGTTGTTAACTGACTTCGGAGAAGGTTCTATTTTTAACCCTCGACGCAAAAATCTGTGGCATCGTGGCTCACAAGCGAATGGTTTGATATTGATGTGGGTTTTTTCTTCGTGAAAGCAAGTTTCTTTGAGGTTATTCGACTTGTATAAATAGTTCTCGTCATTTACTGACAAATGTGCGAATTTAGGTCTCCAGTGGGCAAAAATGCTTTCAATCTGTCTCTACAGGTCGCGTTTTCTTCGATGCTTTTCTTTTTTTTGGATTTTTGTCAAAATAGTCCTACATAAAAAAAACGTAAAAAGTAGTATATTTCAGCTTTTTGGATAATTTTACATGGGCTGCAGTCCACTGAGCTATTAAAGAAAATAAGAAAGAAAGCAGTAATATATTCATCACACTTGCTCGTAAACAGTGTCGTAACATGCAGGGTTAGGGCTTGCACTATCCGGTAACTTTTTATTATCCGGATATTTCGGATATTTGAAATCTCAGTATCCGGATATCCGGTTATTTTGAATAATTTGAATAATTTTCCAAATATTTTTAAAAACGCTAAAAACAATTTTAAATTGGTTTCATTCGACGAATCGTGTTAATTAACTTAATCACTGATTGTCTTATACGCACGTAAAAAATTATTTTGTCACTTTAATGAGTGAAATAACTTAAAAACACTTTATAACTTCTCTGTCTCCTGCTTGTTGTTATTTTGCCTTACGGACCAAGAGCCCACGACAGCCAGACCTTCGTTATATTTTAAAGGCTGAAAGTTTTTTTTTTAATGCAAGGTGTTAATTTTTAATACAACTGAAAACCGGAAAGCACTTTGCTCAGAAATACTCAGAATCGAGAGTAGATTCGATTCATCATGTCAGCCGAAAGACGTCCACCGCTGGACTTGGCCTCGCCCAAGGCTCTCCACTCAGACCAGTCTTGTGCTTTCCGCATCCAACGCAATTCAGCGATCTTAACCAGGTCGTCGCTCCATCTTATTGGAGGCCTACCGACGGCTCGTCTCCCGCTCCGCGGACGACATTCGAGAACCTTCTAACCCCACTGGCCATCAGTCCTGCGAGCACGCTCACTGCCACTTCAGTTTCGCAATTCTTCGGGCTATTTCGGTAACCTTAGACCTTAGTTCTACTGCGGATATCATCATTTCTGACTCTATCCCGTAGAGAAACCCCGAGCATAGACCTCTCCATAGCCCTTTGAGTGACTTTGAGCTTCCTAATGAGGCCCATCGTTGGCGCCCACGTCTCAGATCCGTATGTCATCACTGGCAACACACACTGGTCAAAGACTTTTGACTTCAAACACTGCGGTAATTTGGCCGAAAAGACACTGCAAAGCTTCCCGAATGCTGCCCAGCCGAGTCGGATTCGACGAGTGGTCTCTTTCTCGAAGTTAGACCTACCTAACTGGATCGTTTGTCCCAGGTATACATAGTCGTCAACAACTTCGAGCGCAGAGCCTCCGACTATTACGGGAGCTGGCACAACATTAGACATGACTTTCGTCTTGTCCATGTTTATTTTTAAGCTAACTCGGTCGGAAACAACTCTGCTGAGGTCAGCGAGCATAGCACTGAGGTCCTCCATAGTTTCAGCCATGACTACAATGTCGTCGGCGAATCGAAGATGAGTGAAGTACTCCCCATTATTGTTAATGCCTCGTCCTTTCCAGTCCAGAACCTTAAAATCATCTTCCAATCCAGCGGTGAACAGTTTCGGAGAGATCACATCTCCTTTTCTGACTCCCCGCTGCAAAGGAATAGGCTTCGTGCTCTGGTCCTGTAGTCGGACTATAACGATACTATAACGAAGGTCTGGCTCTTGCGGGCTCTTGCTCTATTATAAGAATAAATAACACAATACAATACAAAGCGTATTGTATTGAACACCAAAAAACATTCATTATAAAATGAAATCAGAACTTAAAAGGTAGGGTAGGAGACGAGAAAACAGGGATCTAATCGCTAAAAAGCGATCTCTTCTTCTACCTTCTTATTCGACCTGACGATGTTATTAACATAGAATCAAGAAAAAGGTGATCAAAGCAGGTGTGTGTAATGTAAGGTAAAAAATATATTGAAGATTGAAAAAAAATACATAAAATTTAATAATATTAATAAAATAAACACATACATTACTTACATACACATTTACCAAAAATTCATCATCGCCACTACCAAACAAGATGTTAAGAATGAACCTAACTAATAAGTATTGCATATAAACCTTCCTAATACAAAAAGAAATGTATCTGTGTGTATACATACACTACACTAACCTCTCACAATGCGCGAGCGCGCGCTTAACATCAGATATTCGAATTATCCAAATTATCCGGATAATGAAGAGCTTCCTATCCGGATTTGAAAATGGGCGGATATCCGGATAATATGGATATCCGGTTATCCGGATTGCAAGCCCTATGCAGGGTACCTTGGTTGTAACCCCCAAATAAAACCCTCGACCTTAATGTGCTTGTCATGAGACCCGTGGTTGGTAAATGAGTCATTGCGCGTACAAATTTCTTGTCATGAAGCCCAAGGTCGGTAAATGAGTCAATGCCCGTACTGATGCTGCTGCGCGCGCTGGCCCACACGCCACGCACGTTAGGCGCATGATGCGGGAGGGGGAGGGGAGTTTGAGGGCGGCGCTGCCAGCAGGTATCACCAATATTTGGAAGAATTACATTTTTTCTTTTACAAATATAAAATTTTACTCGCAAATGTGATGAAAAACATTGTATGTCGCACGGGCGGTACTTTATGAACATCGACTCATTAAAGCCCTCAGTCTTATAGACTCTTGTTCGTAATTCCTTATTTACCGCCCTTAAGACACAATGTACTATTTCGTGACATGGAAAAAAATGTGCATGTCACGAAATGGTCCCAAATCAGCAAACGGCCGCTCTTTCGATCGGCGCTAATCTTCCTTTTGGTAGCATATGATTTCTTCGGCATCTCAACATATAAACACATAGCTAACTTCATTTACATGTTAATCACCAATTAAATGTCTA
>NC_133492.1:13891799-13923193 GCF_025370935.1 Choristoneura fumiferana
GATTTCTAAGGCAAAAGTTAAGTTAAGGCAAAGTCGGGAAATACGGAACCCTACACTAAGCATGGCCTGACATGCTCTTGACCAATTTTTTATATTTATAGTCAACAAAGAATTTTTTTGATATCTTAGTGTTAAGTTGCTAAAAGTGGCTCCGAAGCAGTAACATTTTGTGTGCTCTGCCTACCCCATTTGGGAATACAGGCTTGATGTTTGTATTGTGTTGTTAAAGTGCTTTCTAGTGTCATTTGACTGAAATAATACCAATCTTACAGATAAAAAACTAGCCTTAAAAATTTACACAGATCTGTGCCTAAACATAATCATGGGTTACCCAATTTTGTTTAGTTTTTCTCAATAAATAAGATGAATGGTGTGAAAATAATGAGGCTGTTATAAAAATAACATTAACTTAAACAATACAAAGAAATTAAAGGTCATCAGGTTTTGCCTCTATGGTTTTATTTTACCACCAATGAAAGTTTAATCTTATGCCCAAAGGTTAAAAGAGGTATTGGTGTCTACTAATATGTGAATACAAAACTCTTTTTATTACACAACACAATCAACCAGTTTCTATTAGGTCAATTGCCACTTCAATGTCAAAGTTGTACATTCACTTTTCCCATGATTAAATAAAAGACCATCAATCATTTCTAGTGAATGTACAATATCTATATGATACTTGTTACTCATACACATCCTACATTTCTTTAGAAAAAAGAAACACCCGCTAGTTGAAAAGTTAAGGGATATTTAAAACCCATTACTTCATGATGTAATTACAGAATGATCATAGTTTAGTCTTATTGCAAAATAAGATATTAATAGAGGTAAATGAACCTTATCAACACATAAATTAATCTCGTTCTCTGCATAAATCGGTAAAAATCCGTAAGGTTAAGAGCGTAGTCCCTATGAACTGAGGGGTTGCAAATACTGACCTAGTTGTATCGTGAGAAGACAGCGACGAAGGTAAAATGTCCAGGAACCGCATGAAATACTTTACATGCTGCCTATGAGCCATTTCTAGGTTTTCTTGATTACTCATGATGATAACTGTCCGTAAACTATTGCTGATGCAAATAAATAATTTTAACGTATCAACGAAACTACCGGTATGGTGCTTGAAATTGTAATGAGTGACTAATGCTATACTGTGACACTGTTACTAGAGAATTTAACTCATCACATTATAAATTTTTAAATAATTTAATATTAATCATTAAATCCTTTTTCCCGTCTCTTCCTCCTAATTAAAGAGAGGACAGGGAGGGGTGACATAGATGTCAGATTTATGGTCCAAACTGAACTAAAGTATTTTGATGAGGTGTTGAAAATGGCATTTGACACCAAATAATGTTAATAATTACGGATCAAATTTACGTAAAATTACTCTAAAGTACATTTTATTGTACTTGGCTATTAACTATATACTATATTCAAACAGAAATCACACAAAATTAATGTACTCCAAATTATGAAGCTGATTTTCGGAACCATTTTCATGTGTCACTGTCACCATAAAAAAAAAGTAATTTGACATTATTGACAGCTAGAGTTGGAATGAACCGGTAAGCATGGACGTATGTACTACCTAACCGTAAGTATCGTTTTTATTTTTGACCAACATTAAAAAAGGCTTATTTTATTTACTTTTAAGTGTAAAATAAGAGTATTAGCATAATTCAAGTACAAATCTTAACTGAAACCTGAGATTTAAAGCATTTTAGGAAAAGCAATCGATGGTTCAGTTTAAGTCAGGAGAGAAAAAGAGAAAGAAAGAGGATACTTTACGCAATTTTTTTGAAATTTAGCGACTGATTGCGATATTATCGATATATCGATAAGTGATGGTCACGAATTACCGGTAAATCCCTCAGTCTCAGAGCATCTCTAACCTCCCAACTTGTCTCTGGTTCTTTTTCATGGCTGACGTTCGAGGAACTCAACCGCAGTCATGAAGGTTTTTAACATTTTATTTATATTCCTTCCTTATTAAAAGTTAAAATATTATATAAACGAGAAAGTTGACATGTTAAACTATTTATTAGTTACAATTCTTGTTCAACAAGTGCTGTGATTTCAAGGAATAAATTCGATGTCTCTCAGCCGTGTTATGGAGTGAAACTTTCATGTGTTGATTTTTTGGAATTTTTAATTTACCGTGCATTAGATTCGTTTAGTATCTTGTTAGGAGCCTACTTATAGCTCCTTCTATTCAAAATTTTCTAATTTGCAATCAGGGGTTTGAAAGTGATGTGTTGTTAACCTCAATTTTGTTTTTGTAGTTGAACGTCTCGTACCCGGCAACGGGATGCCAGAAGTTATTCGAGGTTGTAGACGAGCACAAGCTCCGTATCTTTTACGAGAAGCGTATGGGCGCTGAGGTGGAGGCTGATCTGCTGGGCGATGAATGGAAGGGCTACGTGCTCCGCGTCGCCGGTGGCAATGACAAGCAAGGGTTCCCTATGAAGCAGGGAGTTCTTACTAACAGTACGTACTTTTTGTCATCCCCTGAATGCGTTACAATTGTTTATAATTTTAATCAAAATTAAAATGAATTCTTCATTTAATTAAACATGTAAATATTTTGAGGTTATTAGGGTATTCCTTTTTCATTCAGATTATTTGTCAGTGAAAAGAAAAAAAAGATATTTTTAACCTTAACATTTTAGTTTTGTTTTTGGCTTATTTATATAATGCTATCTTAAATAAGAAAGCTTAGGTTAATGCCTACCTTCCACTGCAACTTAAAGGGCAAACTGCATAGATGAGCTTTCACTGAATACAAAGTCATAAGCTTGTTACTCTAGTCTGCTCAGTCATTTCCTCTTTATAATGAGAGAAAAGTGAGCATATTAATAAACCAGATGTATTTATAGTTTATTTATTATTCCAGGCCGTGTACGTCTTCTGATGTCAAAGGGCCATTCTTGCTACAGACCCCGTCGCACCGGTGAGAGGAAACGCAAGTCTGTCCGTGGCTGCATTGTTGATGCTAACCTCTCCGTGTTGGCCCTGGTTATTGTCCGTAAGGGCTCCCAGGTAAACCCTTAATATAGGAAAAGAGATGTACAGTCGAATGCAAAGATATATACAGCCATAGCATCAAAATATGTATACATCGACTTTATGTTTAGTGGCATAAAGGCATAGTTGGCAAAGCAGTACTATCTGGTCACATTTAGTCAGAAACTAGTGGAAGGTACCAAATATTAGACATTATGGCTTACCGGAAATTACACATTTAAAGCACCTAGTTTTTTTTTTAAGTGGCATTACTGACTAGTCAGCTAGTTGGTTAATCTCTTATTTAAAAGTTGTTATCCCTGTTCTTACTGTTTCCCAGATCTCCAAATCTGTGTAATTATATGCGGCAGGGTATAATGTTATTGGTGTTGAACAAAGCTCTTGAACTTACAAAGCTCAATTGCATAACTTTAATACCAGACAATTTAATTTCTATTAATGAATTCTTATTGTGATTGAATTTATTTTAATTTTAAGACCTGATACACATTAGGCGTTTGGAAGCACGCCTGTTTTAAGGACTAATCAAATTTGGTCTTTGTTTGCTGACACACAATTGCATGTGTCTGCAACTAGTCTTTGATTCTCGAATCACGCACTGTTTAAACGCCAATTTTGTACCAACTGTATATGCTAGCAAATACCAAATCAATGTCTATTTTAAAATAAATGATTACTCTTAGGAAATTCCCGGCCTGACTGACGGCAATGTGCCCCGCCGTCTTGGACCCAAGCGTGCCTCCAAAATCCGTAAGCTGTTCAACCTGAGCAAGGAGGATGATGTCCGACGATATGTTGTCAAGCGTGTTCTGCCTCCTAAAGAGGGCAAGGAGAATGCTAAGCCCAGATCAAAGGTATGTGGCATTTTTAAATGCTAATAATGCTATTGATGATGATGGCTATCTGTTTTTTTAAGGTTAACGAGACATCATGTGGTAATTTTAATTGATGCGAATCTATTCTAGTTGTGTGACCAAGCATAATATTTATTTGTGTCACAAGGGAGCAAAACGGTGTATTTACGGCGAGGGCGTACATTGAATCCAGAATGTAGCGAAGGATAGAATTCTGAGCGTAGCGAGGGATTCTAAAGTAGAATCCTGAGCGTAATGAGGGATTCAAGTGTTAACGCCCAAGATGAAAATAATTTTGCTCCCAAGTGGCTCATACAACTTTTCACACCGAGCATTAAGAAACTTGAAAAATGTATATCTTAATATCATTAAAGAACAACCAGCATAAAAAATAGCTTGGCTTTACAATTATCAATTTCAAAAATTTACATTTGCAATAAAACACTTAGAAAAGAGGAAAAGTTACTTTTCTGAAGGAGAGGTGTGAAAAATATATTTAAAGCTTTAACAAAATAAAATGGTTGATAATTTCCTGATTAAATATTGTTTGCTATTCACTAATAGTAGCAAGCAGCAGCATCAGGGAATAATATACCAGCACCGAGCAGAAGACTCAGGTTATATTGCCTGTCTACTTTTACAGTGTGCTGAACATTTGAAACCATAGACAATCATTTTTGTGAAGTTTAAGTTCTCTAGTGTATAGACTTCACGCGGCAAACCATCACATTCGCGCGGCAGCTCAAACAAAACAAAAGTATGTCGCAGGTCGCAGTCGAACAATGCTCGCGCGGTGGGCACGCGAAGTCGATACGCAGCTTTAAAATATTGTCGCAATTACGCGACATAAATGTAAATTACATTAAAAGAAATTAACAATGTTATTTTATGTTTCAGGCCCCCAAAATCCAGAGACTAGTTACCCCCGTAGTGCTGCAGCGCCGACGCCACAGACTGGCTCTGAAGAAGAAGCGCCTGGTTAAGCGCAAGGCTTCGGAGGCTGACTACGCCAAACTGCTCGCACAGAGGAAGAAGGAATCCAAGGTTTTTTTTTCTATTTTTTTTTTGAGGCTAAGTGCGGCTGTGACTATGCCAGCCGCATTGAAAGACTTGATGTCCACATTCATAACACTCCTATTGCGATGTCCAGATTATCTGGCTGCAAAGGAGTGCTTGATGAACCTGTAAATTCGTACTGCATCTTCCGATACCGGACAATAAGTACTCAATCTTATTACAATCCGTGCACATGGGGGATTGAACTACTTTCATTATATTTAAAAATTTATTCAATGGAACATGTCTTGACCACACTCGAAACGCCCACACAAGTAAATCCCTGGGGAGGCTGGCACAATCGAACCAGGGCATGCTGAAAATTTTGTTCTGTATTGTCTTGTACCAGATACCTTTTGTTTTTGATATCAAACTAAATGACTCTTGCCGCATCTAATCATGTCCATACCATATTGTTTCAATAGGAGTTCCATGCCAGGTTTGTACCATTTAACTCAATAGCTGGGTACTCGAGCTTAAATGTCTTTTAGTGTCCTGTTATAGTATGGTATCTATTTCATTTATGTCCGGGTCACATTACGTAAAGGAAGACTTGTGTGTATGTATGAATGGTGGGATGATTCATTTGTTGAAAAACTTTGTTTAAATTAGGGTTTCTTGACAGGCGAAGTATAGCTAGATGGCGTCAGTATCTAGAGGTCCTTTTAACGGTAAAGTTTTACTTGCGATTGGCTCATTTATTTACTTTAGCAATCCCAAACTTGACGCAATGGCAAAGTTGTCAAATGAAACTCACCATAAGCGCCAATTGTCTTTCAGAAACGCAAATTTCACTGGATTGCATGGGTATAGAATAGAGGTTGAGCTGACATACTGTCTCTACATTCTGGTTAAGATTGCGTATTTACTATTTGAGGAAATACCAGAAATAACGGAATTGTAAAAAGATCTTACAAAACATATTTTGAGTTAATTTTTATGATCAGAACAAAGCCAAACATTGTGATTGTGATTGCTATTGGATAAATTAAAAATTCTTAGCAGGTTTATTTATTGTGTTTTACAAGCTTTATGTCCGTAACAGCTGGTATCATAATGTCCATGAGCTTATTTGTGGTGTTTATATTCAGCTGTAAGAATAAGCGCTGTTTCTTACCCCTTGGCTTATTGTCAATATAAGCTAAGATATTAAAATAGCCACAAACATTTGTAAATGGCCAACCAAGACACTGGAAATCTAGGAAAAGCACATTTTTCCAAAGGAAGCACAATTTTTGGAAAACATTCTTAAATTTAAAATAAAAACATCAACAAAATTTGAAAACTGCGAATTAATGAGTAACTGGGTTCGACTCCCGGTCTCATTACTTTTTTGATTTTGTGTTCTAGTTTCGGCATAACTAAGAAAAAAAAACATTCAAAAAAGTCGCAATAATAAAACATAAATCGGTTTTTTTTTTAACAACAACCCTATTGCCAGCCTGAAAAAATTAAAGATAAATCAAGCAGTACGTTATTTTCATATTGTAATTTAACTTTTTTATTTCTCTAGGTTCGTCGCCAAGAAGAACTCCGACGCAGGCGCTCGGCTTCGATGCGCGAATCAAAGAGCTCGGACAAGAGTGCTCCACAAAAGTGATCAACTCAAAAGAAATAAAAAAAAAATGTAAAACTATAAATTTTTGACTTTTATTGCAAGCATAGGCAACATGTCCACATCGTTATTTCACTGTGACTGTGAGTAGCAGGGCTTGATAATGTTACCAAATTCACACTATAAGCAAGGTTACATAACGGTAAAATTATAAAAATACCCAGTACCGGTATTAAAATATAACCCCCAATTGTCCATCAAAATAGTCTACGAATAATTATTCTCTAAAAGCGTAACTAAGCCCGAAAAATCATTCCACGGAATACCCACCTAACGCGGCGGGCGGGGCTTAAAATACCCACTGCTACTTATACTATTACTTATGTGTCAAACACCTTGAGTTTGACCAAAAAACGTACATCCTTGAAATCGGATATCGCTTTTGCAGTATAGTTGACTTTGTTTTAACAAATGGCATTAGTTACATGGGAGTACAACTATATAATATGGTTGACTTCAGTCATATTTGAGCGTCGTCTATTGGTCTCCTTTGTCTAAGAGACTACGAAGTGCAAGATTCTCTCTTATTCGGTTCGTATAGTCGTATAGTGCCGTTCCACTCACGCTAGTACTCCTTACATACCCTGGCTGGGGTGTTACTATCCGAAGATAGGCAAGGGAATAAGGACATATTTATAAAAGGTTGAAGTCAAAAATAAAACTAAAGTATTTAACCAATATAATTTAGTGTATAATAATACTAAAGGTAGTTGTATAATGAAAAAATAGGTAGATTTTCCTCCTCCAGTTAAAAGTGCAACGTCAAAACAATACAATTTTCACTAAAACAGACATTCACTAGAAATTTTACAAGACTTCACGAATAATTTAAATTGTTTCTTAATCTCTACAACTTTTGACAGGTGATTTCAGGAGACCGAGGCCTACATAGCGCGCCATGAGTCTCAGGTAAGAAGGATTTAATTTCTTTCTCTTTTCCAGAAGAGCTTTCAGCAATTTTTCGGATGTCTCGTCGAAAGGCTTTTGATAGTCAGATGCCTGTAAAAGTTTTACGATTAAAATCATAATCAAGACAAAGATGATGGACAAGAAAAACCAAAAAAAAAATCTTACAGTGGTTTTTGCTATCCAAATTAATTCCTCCAAGAGATTATTATTGTAATTCGCACGTTCGCATAAATGAAGAGTGCCATCGTGCTGGAAAAAAAAACTTGTAATTTTGCACGTTTTTATTAAGGTCCAGCTATAGTTTGTGCGACTACTTTTCGACGGAGCTCCGCCCAGAGGCGGCTCCTCTCTGTGTAGTGTATTTTGAAAACTGAAGTTACCTAACTAACCTAACCTACCTATTATTTATTAAAATATAGGTAATATTTCCGGATTGGACAAATTACGGGTACGCCACTAGTCGGGGTTCGTCATCTATTTTCCTTTGCTCAGTATGAGCGATAATCTAATCTGCTTTACCAATGAGGGCTATCGTTTTTTACCCGAGTGCCCGAAGGAGGGTTATGTTTTTCGAGCGTAGTATGTATGTAAGTATGTGGGTATGTATGTCCATTTCTTTGGTCCTCGCTGTAGCCTAAACGGCTGGACGGATTATAACATATGAGGTATCATTGAGTGACATAGGGTATATAATATTTCAATATGGCGTCTGCGAAAAAAATATGGCGAAGGAATAAAAAAATATATTTTGTATTGTAACAATATGGGAATCAAATGAAAGCTAATAATTAGCCCATTCTAGATATATATGGGTTATAATACTTTTAATCTACTATTTTCACAGAAATATGAAAAAAGTATAAATAAAAAAACATTAAATTTTAAAAAACAAAAAACCCGACTGCCTTAAAAACTAAAAGGAAGAAAATAAGTCTAGTGGTCTAGAACTCTGTCAAGAAGCTCATTTAAGGTTCAACAGTCGGGACCCATTCAAATCGTAACCAGCTCAAAAAATCTTGGTAATGGGTCCCGACTGTTGAACCTTAAATGAGCTTCTTGACAAGAGTTCTAGACCACTAGACTTATTTTCTTCCTTTTCGTTTTTAAGGCAGTCGGGTTTTGTCTCACTAGATGGCGCACTGTTGCGTGAGGTTTTTAAGTATGTCTTTCAAAGTCTGTTATTACGGGCGTGAAAACAAAGTTTACATTAAAATCATATTTAATACACCTTAAAACCGTACCATAAAAATATCGAGCATGCCACAGTGTTGCATAGTCCCCGTTTTGTTCGGAAATAAGGGAGGACAAAGGTTTCCGAAAGACAAAACTGTCTCAAAACACACACATTCATTGCCCCGGAACGCATATGTGCCATAATTAATTTCAGATATTGCAAAATATTCACAAAATTATTCTAATTATAAATGCTCGACTTGGCGGGGGCACTGCCGTGCCCCCAGATAAACCCGCGTATCTCTCACCCAAAAACTATGACATTTGACATTTCGGAGACCTCAAGCTACACTAGCGCCTCTAGCGGCGAATTCATACGCGATAGCCCTCATTGAGTATTACATACTGCAGGGCTACAACGAAATTCGAAGTTCGTGTCGTGCGGTCCCTCTGACACTTACACTATTTAATACGAGAGCGAGAGGGACGGTACGATACGAACTTAGTTTCTAGTTTCGTAGTAGCCCTGCTGCATCAAACTGTCAACCTGCTAAATATATTCTAAGAATAAGAATAATTTTTATTTATCTAAAAATGACCAATATTACAGCCAATGGACAGAGCCATATAAAAAAAAGTGCAGCAAATGCTGACTGCAACATGGTTCCACCGAGTGTGACTCACAATCACAAGCTTGCCAAGCTATAATAAAGGTTAGGTAGTTCACGAAGGTTTACCTCTGTAAGTTTATTGAACTTTTCTCTCTCAATAACTTCTATTTCCATATCTAATTCACTTGCTCGAGTAATTCGGTTCACAGCTATACCTTGCAGGATAACTGGTCGGAATCGCACCAAATTCGTCGTATCTTTCTTGTTGGCCAGTAATAAAACCATCAGCGCTTGTCTTGGGGTAATATCAGTTATCCAACTTTTCATCTGAAAAAGTGAATAAGTAAGTAGTTGTTCTTCGGATCTTAACGGCTCTTTTCACTTAATTGTTCGTCCGTCTGTCTGTCAAGACCTTTACTCAATCATTTTTTTTTATGTCTGTCTATATCAGTCAGTCAGACCCGCCGCTAGCTGTTTGAACGCTCGCGTGCAACACCGTTTAAGCCGCCCCATGCTTGTAAAACCTCATCCAAGCAAATGAGGGTTTTCACAGAGGCGAAATATCGCTAGATGGCGTTAGTATCGTCTGTTTGACGTTTGCTTGCGATTGGCTCATTTAAATATTTAACCAATCACGAGCAAACGTCAAACGGACCTGACGTCACGATTTATTAACAGCATCTAGCTATATTTCGCCTCGGTGAAAACCCTCATTATTTCGTTTCGATATTTGAGACCGTATTGCCTAACGTTTCTGAGGCTCGCGATCGCAATCAAATGACGGTTAGTTATGCGAAATCTGTCATTTGATTGCGATCGCGAGCGTTACAAACGTTACCCAATACGGCCTACCGCGAAGCTCGGTTCGATCCCTCACTCAGGTACTTTTCTGTAAAACTAAGTACCTACTTGATTGACTTTTCGTAAAATTATGAGATCACGAGCGTTAATTTGGTATCCACTTAAGATCGAATATATTCAAAGGTTTTTTTCACTTATAGGGTCCCAAATTAACGCTCGTGACCGTATGTGTACGCACACTGATATTAAAATAACTGTTTAAAGACTGAAGTTGATTTGATGCTTACTTCGATTAGGGACGCTAAGATTTTCCTCCCGCTATATCCATCCATGACGCTGGATAGCAATTTCGAAGCGCCCAGTGCTTGGAAGAACTCTTCTAAATTTGTTATTCTATTCAAAGGCGTGCACATTTTCTCAGCCGAGATATGTGATGTGGACTTACATTTCTTGTAAAGACGTACGAACTTCCTTTTCCTATGTTTGTTAGGAACAATAGGATTAGACGATGCATTGTCATTCTGATTTTTCTTTCCTTTAGTCTTTTCGTTATCAACATTCTTTATATATTCAATGCATTTAAGAGACGAACTAGGCTCCCGAGTTTTGCTTTTAAGAGACATAAAATTTGAAAGGGTGTTGTATGAGTCGATTTTATAATTCTTTGCATTAATCGACACAGTGTTACTAATTTCTTGGACATTAAAATTAAGAATGACATTATTTCTGAATATTTTCAACATAAATGAGGGTAAACGCATTGAATCAGATGCTGACATGGAAGTAGGCAACCCTGGTAACACGAATTTCAAAAAGTTATTCAGTAAAGATTGAGTCAGTGATATTGAGTTAATACCGGGCAATAAAGGTACTATGTCAGTACACGCGCTATTTGATTTAGAGCCCGAAATCATTTGTATGTTAATCAGTGGATGACATAATGATACAAGGTTTTTCTCGGTATGTAAGGGCACTAAATCTGTGCAGAAATTGATCGTTTCTGGTTCTACTGTCTTTTCTACAGTTAATTTATTAAGATGTAACGGTGAAGCTGGATGCGTTTCTAAGAAATAATGATAATTTATCAGTGGTTTCGGAAGCAGTTCTATTGCTCGCTGTATTTCCATTGTTGTTATGCCGCATTTTTTCTTACAATAGTCAGGTTTTCTTAAAGAGGGTTTTGATTTTTTAAGAAATTGCCCATTAGCAAGTAATCTTAATTCCATTGTCATTTTAACATGAGACAAAAGTGGAATTTTAATAGAACTTGGTACTTCAAAGGTAGGCATTTCCGATATAGTAGACAGACAGGCGTTCACAATATCTTTCTGAACTGGTGGTAAAGCAAATTTCATATCTGGGTTTTGTAACTTGCTTATAACTTTTGGAATTATGGTACAAATTTCTGCAGGAAGCATAGCGTTAACGATCCTAGCTTTGCATTTGAATATTCTCGTTTTGCTGTCGGTTACTGACAGAGGTATGCAAGACATCGATCGTTTGATGTTTCCCATAATTGATTCGGATTCAAAAGGAAGAGCCACATCAAACTGAAACATCACGTTGGTAACGCAATGTTTAACAGATATTTGATTTCTGGTCATAGATTTTACTTCGAGTTGTGGTAAATCACTATCAAACCCAGGCAGATATCCAAGAGTTTCTTTTTTTCTTTGTATAGTTATTTTAGGGGTTAAATCTCCACAAATATCAAATGTATTTTGTATTGATGCTGCCGTCTGAATAGATACTTCTTTAGACTCTGAAAAAATATTTAAAATCATTGTGGCATCTACACTAAACTATTCTTACACAAAAATTAAATAAATTACCATGATGTTCGCTTCGGCTTGAATCCTCCTGAATTTCGTTGTTATAATACGTGCCAGCTTTTATCTTCTTGATTACGTTCTCCACGAAATCGTTGGCCCACTTTGCTTTGCCCCATAAAGGTTTTGAAGGCATTAACAATTTCCCAGGTGCCAAAGGAACTTGTGCTACATTTATATTTTGTTTAAATGATGCCGGTTTGATGTACTCGAACTTATTGTTTTCATTTGCATTTGTAGCCCTAGGCCCAGGTTTAAGTTTCTTAGTTGAATTAGTGCTTACATCACCCTGGCCACTATTTTCAACGCTTTGATAAGATTTCTTTTTGTACAATAGCTTCAACATTTTATCTCTGAATTGACGGATTGGTTTTGATTTCGATTCTTCCGAAGATTCTACCTTGCTTTCATTATTTACATTTGTTTGATTCGCTTCCTTCTTTTTGTAAATCAAAGGTTTTTTATCTGCTGAAAGATTTCTTTTGTCTTTAACAGCATGTTTATTAATAAATAAATAATTAGTTTTTTTAGAGCTGGAGCTACTGTAGCGTGTTTTGGCAGAACTCCTTTCATCTTCAGGTTTCACTTGAATTATTTCTTTTTTCGACCAACCAAGCATGAATGGCCAGATATGATTATCAAGTCCATTAAACTGCGGATGATCATAAGGTTCTACTTGGATCGTTGAACTAACCTGATCTTTTCCCAAAATTATTAATGGAAATTTTATAGTAGCAAGTCGCCTACGTATCTCTATTTGAGTTAATTTGGGCATCTGGCTGCTGCTAGGCATTGTTGTCACTAGACGGGGTTTTCGTACCGGGGACTGTAGTCTCTTCGACAACGCTGATTCCGGTCTTTTACTCGGCGACACAATCCTGGTAGTTCCACACATTTTCGGATATGATATAGGAGCCAGCGGTGTTTTAGGTTTATCTTTGTCTGAAAGCCAAAATTTTGTTTAATTTTCACTTCCTAGAGAATCTAAATACGTAACAATGGTAATCTACTTTAATCAGTTTACCTTTTTGGATAGGGATACAGTTTTTAGATTCCGAGCGAGAGGGAGTTATAAACCCAATATCCGTAGTAACGCAAGATGAATCTCTGAAGCAGTCATCATCGTTATATAAGGAACCATCCAAATCATCTGAGCTTGGCGATTTTCGAATAACATTACTTAATATGAGCGAGTCATTATTATCGCAGCCTGTTTTAGGTTTAGAGTTAGTTTTGATAGACCCCTGGTTAGCGTCATTATTTGTTAAACATATAGCTCTTAAATTATTTTTCCGAGTTTTATTTTTTACGACTTTCTCTCCTCTGTGCCGGCTTTTTGGCGATCGTGGCTTTGTTTCCTTTTTTTGTAGTTTTCTACATGCCTCGTTTATTTCACTCTCATTGTCGATAACAGTTATCCGATCTATAATTGTCGACTGAGAAAAACTAGATCTAGATTTACTATCAACATCTATACTTGATATATACGCATATTGTTCAGTTCGACAAGTCTCGAAAACGCTGAAAGATTAACAGTTTAATCAGTTTATAAATATACTTAGTCGGCAGCAGTCTAGTATAGACATGCATACCTACTAGACTACTCTAAAGTTTTACTACACCAGACTGCCTGCCTACTAAGAACTACCAGAGAAAAAACCACAAAACCATAACGTCACTTGAAGACGGTAACACAAATTTAAATGATACAAACCTCGATCTTTTACGCTTCCCTTCTTCTTCTTCTTCGGTAATGCTGTGCTATCTTCAGACATGGGAGGCGAGGGATTGAATTGAAATCTATTTATATTTCTTAACACAGCCCAGACGTCATGCGGTTGCACATCTTCATCATTATTTATTTTCAAATTATATACATGTTTTCCATTCTTTTTGCAGTCGCCTTTGAAGTTCTTTATGATGTCAGTAGAACTGCAATCTAAATCAATATTCACTTGAGAGCAGTACTTAGCATCTCTGTCATAAAATTCATAATTATTCCGCCGTGTTATTTTTTTGTTCTGCAACGAAAGTCTTTTCTTTGGTTTATCTTCTTTTGCTCTCAAATATTCGGAATCGTTCATGTCGCTGACTGTACATGATTGAGGCAACACGCTGGGTTCGTTTGGAAGGGTCAGGACGGATTTTTTGTTCTTTTTACTTTTCTTCTTCAACTTGAACTCATCAGAGCTCGCTTTATAAATTTTTGCAGCCAGGGGAAAGAGGAGACAAAATTTGTCTTTCTGTATAACTTTTTTTCCGTTAGGTGCGATAGCAATTGTACTTTGTCACCGCCGTGGTAGGGAGTTCGAGTAGCGTTCTTGAACTTTTGGCGCCTGCTGGCCGCACTGGCTACGCTGCTGCTATTGCCAGTGAAATTGAACTTTATGAGTCGACATCTCGCGACGTTGCTCCCTTTGGAGCTTGTAGAATAAACAGAATTCAATCGTTTCTTTTCATGACCGAATTCAATTGAATTTATTGCCATCTGTGTGAATTATACTCGAGCGGGTCAAAACCAGTCTATGAAAATAGAAAGCCAACAAATAGAAGAATGATCAATTTTTATGACACTAACATTAAAAAAGTTGCCTATCTGTAAAGTAATGGTGCCTGTGAAGTTCCCGATCCGCACTGGGCCCGCGATGGGAACTATGGCCCAAGCCCTTTTGTTCTGAGAGGAGGCCTGTGCCCAGCTGTGGGACGTATATAGGCTGGGATGATGATGATGATCTGTATAAAGTACCTACCTATTAGCCGTAACTGAAATTTCTCGGGATAAATACTAGGCATATACCTAATACATCAGTTAGGAATATTGTAGCTTAATGTCAGCCTAAGAGTTCTTAAATAATTGTTTCAGTTGTTCCATCCGCGGATTATTGTACCTACCCCACCTCCGTAACGTCCCACCCGAACGCAGAAACCATACATTGTGTGTGGGTTGGGTTTCGAATAAACACAATTGCATGGATAAGACTTTACAAGAATAACAAGCTATATCTACAGTGCAGGAAAGGTTTTACAAAATGTAAAAAAAAAACTAAATGTCACAAAGTAGTAAGGTAAGTACTTACTGATACACACCCGAATATTTTAATTTTATTTAAGTAAATACAAGTAGGTAGGTATAAGACGCAATTTAATCAAAGAACTGCACGAGAGCGGTACTTACATTCACAATAATTTGGATTTTACTGCCCAAAACGTAAACAGCAACCCTACATGAAAATAAACTTATATCTATAATTTCTTATGTAAGAAATATCCCAAAAAAATCTTAGTACTCTGAGTATTGACATTCCTCCATTTTAAAAATCAAAGAATGAGCTATTTTTCTGGTCGTTTTTCGCCACTTATTCTTTAAAAAAGTGTGTTAATAAATTTAAATCCAAACTGCCAGCTACCTATTTAAAACTATGTGAAATCTTGCTGTCTTTGGTTTGAAAAACTGAGTTTTTTAGCGTGACTGAAACATACTAATTTTTAACTATGATTAAATTCCGATCCTTACGCATTTCCCATATCTAATTCCGTTTCCCCGTTTGGCTAAATGCGCCAAGAGCGTGAAGCTATAAAAAAAAAAAGTCAACGTAGGCCGGTCAAGTAGTGGTCAAGTATGATGGAAATGGATGGAATAACTTTTATTCCATTGTATTCCATAACTTTTCATTCATAAGCAAGATTTAATCACATCAATAGTACCATAAGATGCCTTCAATAACTGTCAATTTGGTCATCGTTCATCCACCATTACCTCTCATATTTCGTTTTCTAGAATTTTTTTACCGTACAACGGCAAAAACTACTAGACACTGGCAAAATTGTCCTCCGATGGACAGAGCCATATTTTTTTAAAGAAACAACAACAACTGTCAATTTTGACATATGGGTAAGGCCGCGAATTTTAACCAATGTGACATAGAAATAACATAAAAAAAATACGTGACGTTACCATAAAACGTAACGCAAATTTTTATAAAGCCTAGATCAAACTGGTAAAAATTCCCATTAGATAACGTATGTATGAAAAAAAAATACATGTCATATAATAAAGTGAAGTTTTTATTTTTACTAGAACTTTCTGACGATACTGATCTTAAATCAGTCCTATATGAGATCTATAGAGCTAAACATGAGAATGTGGAAGTAGAAGTACCCTCTAGTTGACGAACATCTTTCCAAAAGTGTATCTTTACATGCCTCTCTAACACTGCCAATAAGGTGCACATTTATAAGCATAACGAATTTGGATGTGGTTTTTTTTATTCGACTGGATGGCAAACGATCAAATGAGTAAGAGATCACCACCGCCATAAAAATCTGCAACGCCAGGGGTATTGCAGACGCGTTGCCAACCTAGAGGCCTATGATGGGATACCTCACGTGCCAGTAATTTCACCGGCTGTCTTACTCACCACGCCAAAACACAACAGTGCAAGCACTGCTGCTTCACGGCAGGATTAGCGAGGAAGATGGTGGTAGCAATCGGGCGGACCTTGCACAAGGTCCTACCACCTAGTTGTGAGCATGCTTGTGACTTCGACTGTACAAGCTATTAAATACCTCAAAGAAATGGCCAAAACCCTAAATCACAGGTTTTACCAATTTAGGAAGTAGTATCTTAGTTAAGTGGACAATGTAAAAGATGTTTTTGGAAAAAAAATATTATGATTATTAAGTTTAGGTAACAAATGAACTAAGTAGGTAAGTAAATTTCTCCGTTTGTCTCTCGCTATGCATGTAGCAGGACGTGAACACAGAACTCGCCACAATTCTCTTGTGCCGATCCCTGCACCGACAGATTAAAATTTATTTAACTTTAAAATATCCATCTAACTAACTTACTGTGCGTGCAGTCATTGGAAACCTAATAATAAACTGGTGTAAGTTAGAATTTTCTGTGTGAACTTCCTTTACCACATTTTTTCGTTACGTTATGTACAAAATACGTAGCATTTTGTAAAAATGTAACGTAATCGTAACGAAAGTGTAACGTATTTTATACAAAAAATCGTTTATCATGGTGAATAACGACATTTTGAACATAATAACACATGCCACTTACATGGAAAAGATTACCCTATCGTATGAAAAAACAACCAGTTAAAAATAATCACTACTTACCCTTAAAATCGAACAAGCACTTTCGACGTTTTTTCGAAAAAAAACCTCCGCGTCACTTTTGATGGCTGTTTGTCAACAAACTGATGAGATTTATTTATCTCATCGATGTTGCCCTATTAGAGTATTAGTTGCCAGTGTACAAAAACAAATTTATACCGAAATTGGCGTTAAAGGTAGCTTAATTAAGCGTCACCTAAGTATTCGTAACGAAAACGTGGTTTTTTGGCACGTGAAAAGAAATAAATAAAAAACATGAAAATTATTTGATTATCATGATTCCGCAATCGGTAGGACTATCGTTATATCATAAAATTTTGTTTAAATAAAATCATGATCATGAGAAGTTAAATAGCATGAAAATAATAAGGTATTAAGTACTCGTGGTCAAAAAAAATAGTCAATTTTCGTTACGTTTTGGACGGTAATATATTTTTATTATTTTTTAAAAAGGGTATAAATCAATTATCTCATTTGCGACCTTGAGAGTTTATATCGTGTCATATAATAAAAAAAAAATTAAACCTCTAGGTGTTATCAGTTTTTTTTTATCAGCGTTCCAAATTTGAAACGACCAAATTGGTCAAAATTCGCGGCCTTACCCATATAATCGGTCTCCGTTTGTCAATGTCAGTCAACCGTCCGTTCCGTGTGTATCGTTCGTTTGTACACTCTTTGGTTTGTACTGCTGTCCATGGATGAGTGTGTATACTGGTAACTGCTGTCTGCTGCAAAGATTATAGTATATAATAGGGAGTCATACTTATACTCTTTGTAGGGAGTGCTGTACGCTACGCACAAAAAGCACTGCATTTAAAATAATTACATTCAACACCATCACAATGACTTCGAAAAGTGAAATCATTCAGTATGTCCCGTTTATGTCTTTCGTTCATCCTTCTTTCTGGCACACACTTACCGAGGTGAAATTGGAAGTCGACAAACTAAACGAAACTGTAAAACAAATTAATGGGCGGTTTACTTACCGAGAAGACATCGGGACAGTCTTCGAAGTCGACGGGACTTCATTTAACAAGTTTGTATTTATTTTCGTTATTTGTGTATCTGCATTAAAAATAATGAGCATAAATAAAAAAACAATATTCTTTTCTATTGTATTAGGTCACCTGACTTGGAACAATTGTACCAAAATGTTACGGGAACAATAATGAACAAGAATACTATTGAAGAGTTCAAGAATACAGATAAGGCTGCTTTGCTGAACAGTGTTGGTGAAGCAATGTGGACGAATATAAAGACAAAAATATGGATTACAAAACCCAGTGTGTTGTCAAATTTTATAGTAATATCCTTTGCTGTAAGTTATTTTTTGTTATTAAAGTTTAAACAAGTTATCTCTTTGTTTGTACTCTGCTAATCTATGGCCTTACAATTAAGATACTTCTGGTGGCTGAGACTAGAACAAAACACCAGTTTCTAACAGAAATGTTGAGTAAATTTTAGAACATTCTCTTGCAGGATTTAAAAAAGTTTCACTACTACTACTGGTTTGCCTATCCTGCACCGAGCCAGCCCACAGTGTACCTCAAAGAGCCAAGCAGTAGTATAACAACGCACTTCAATAACAAGCAACTAGAAAACCTTGCACAAGCTTACAAAAGCTTTGATTTGTTGCAGAAAAATTTCTTCATCATACTCAAAGAAAATGATGATATAGCATTGAGAACTTTGGCTGAAGTATTAGATCCAAAGTTACCTGTACAAAATGAATTGTGTGTTGATTTATCAAATGCTTACTTTGTGTTTGCGGATCCTAGTAATACTTCAAATCCAGGGTGGCCCATGAGGCTTTTCCTGGCAGCTCTACTGGAGCACTGTCCATTCTTAACCAAGAATGATATCAAAGTTATAGGATTGCGCTGTCATGTCAATGGCGCTGTTGATAGAAGTCTGGTGTTCACTGTGACTGCACCTGAAGTAAGATATTGCTTAAAATTTATTGTAATTTAGAGAATTTCCATAAATTACATGCTTTTTTATAATTTATTTCATTTCATGGTTTTTTTATTAATGAATGAATGAATGGTATTTTAATTCCTTACAACTTGCAAAAAAATTACAGGCAGCTTAGGTAAATACATACTAATTAATTTGTATGAATTAATTTGCATCAATAATATAACTTTACTTCTTACTTAAGGACAACAATTAATTGAAGTGCTTCATATTTGTTTAGTATGCCAGAAATGGGTGAATGGCAGTATAATAGAAATGTATTTACAAACTATTTTTGATTTTTAGAATGTCCAAGCAACGGAGAGTGCTGGCTGGGTGGGGTGGGAGAGAAATGATCGCGGAAATTTCGGCCCCAAGCTAGCCAACATGTCTGCCTCCATGGACCCTATTAAGTAAGAAAAACAGTGTGTGTTATTTAACTTATTCATTCCATACCCATACTCAATTTTTTTTAACCTGTAATGGTATGCCACTGTCGGTCAAAGGCTTTCCTCCTGGACTTCCAATGCACCCTGTATGTCTAGCTAGCCAGTCATTCAAGAACATGGTTACTCTCTTTTGGACATACAGTTGAGGGAATTGAATCGCATACCAGGGTCGGACCTTTGTGCTAGTATGTCATGTTCATCCCATACATTTGCCAAAGAAATCAGGGAAATTGATTATGAAAAGGTTCCACCCTGGTATATCATTCAGTTTCCTAAAGTGTACATGCAACATTGGCATAGTGAAATGTAAAATTATTAATTGTTAGTGTTTGCAAAGACATTGTTAAAGGATTGACCATGTGACCAGCAGACAGTGAGGTCAATAGGTAAAGTAAAAAACTTGATAACGGTGGGCATCAAGCTCTCACGGCGCCATGTTTGTTCCTGATTCCCTAAGCAAAGTAATTTCAAATACTTCTGATATAGGTAAACCGCTATAAGCGCGGCCTGCAGAAACTTTTCACAATAAACGTCCCAGTGGCTTCCTTGATGAACACAATGATTGCTTAATGAGACAAGGTTGTACTTCAGGTCGTGCTTACGGCGGTTTACCTATAATTCTTGTTATAAATCAAACTTTTTATCATCAGGTTAGCAGAAGAGTCTTCAGACTTGAACATAAAACTGATGAAATGGCGTCTGGTGCCCGATATAGACGTGGAGGTGATGAAAACCACCAGGTGCCTGCTTCTAGGAGCTGGCACTCTAGGCTGTCACGTGGCAAGGGACTTACTGGTCATTATACATTTGTTTATACGTTTTTGATTTATCTTAAAAAGTCAAGTAGGTACATAACCTAGTAAACAATCCATTTCATGTTGCTTTGCAAAAATGAAGCGCTATGCATAGTTGTGTAACATTCTTTCTTATGATTCATTATGTATGCATTGTTGATAGTCATTGGTGTACTTATCTTTTTTAACCCCCGATGCAAAAAGAGGGGTGTTATATGTTTGACCGCTATGTGTCTCTGTATGTCTGTGTGTGTCTGTCTGACTGTGGCACCGTAGCTCTTAAACAGGTGAACTGATTTGAATGCGTTTTTTTTATTTGAAAGCAGGGTTTCTAGCGATGGTTCTTAGACAATATCTGTTCAGCCGTTTTTAAGATATTAAACTTTAAAATGACATTGTTAGGGTTTTGTAACTTTTTGTGGGTTGGGTTATCTTTTGATACAGTACAATGAAAGTGAGAAAGCAGGTACACAGAGAAAAAATTACAAAATTACAAGTTACAACTTACAACTTTAGACCGATATCTTCCAGGCAACCTTTGTATTGGCAGATATAACGTCCAATCCTTTTCTTTCAATAATAAATAATGTCTTTATAACGGCGTAATGCCAGGAAACACCATCTAAGGAAAATCATTATGACATTGTCACATGAGAGTAGGTTTACTCTCAAGCTGTTATAAGTAATAAGGTGCATGTTCGAGAGGCTTTATAATACACTTCATTATATTATGTAGATGGCTTGTCAAAACTATTGTGTTTTAACTTTAATCAACTCAATCGTCTGAATAAATGTTATTACATTTATAGCATGGCGCTTGTGAATTTTAATTTGTTTTTAATTATTTGTTATGTCATTTAATCTTGCACTGCCCAAACCTAAGTTGACTTAACTGTTAAGCCTAGTCTAATTGCAAGTTGCAATACATTGCGAGGCCACAAAGCTTACGAGATTGAAGTGATCAATTGAGGGCCGCAGTGTAATGCAACTTGCTGTTTCAAGTTTCTTAAAGAGTATTCACATCACTAGGGACATAGACAAGTAGGTGTCAATGTCAGCTGACCACACAAACACAAACAAATGTTTGTTTACAAGATTGTTAGATTCTATTGAAAAGCCTTTTACTTTTCCCCAGGCGTGGGGCTTCCGCCACATAACATTCGTGGACAATGGCAAGGTGTCGTACTCGAACCCGACGCGGCAGGTGTTGTACACGCACGCTGACTGCGCAGAAGGCCGGCCCAAAGCGCAAGCTGCGGCTGACAACCTCAGGCTGATACTGCCCACTGTTGTAAGTACCTCAGTCTAATACTGCCCACTGTTGTAAGTACTTCAGTCTGATACTGCCCACTGTTGTAAGTACTTACCTCAGTCTGATACGCCCACTGTTGTAAGTACCTCAGTCTGATACGGCCCACTGTTGTAAGTACATACCTCAGTCTGATACTGCCCAATGTTGTAAGTACCTCAATCTGATATTGCCCTCTGTTGCAAGTACCTCTGTCTGATCCGGCCACTGTTGTAAGTACCTAAGCCTGATACTGACCACTGTTGTAAGTATCGCAGTCTGACGCGCCCACTGTTGTAAGTACCTCAGTCTGATACTGCCCACTGTTATAAGTACCTCAGTCTGATACTGCCCACTGTTGTAAGTAACTCAGTCTGATACTACCCACTGTTGTAAGTACCTCAAATTGATACTGCCCTGTTCTTTTTATATATTTTTTTTTATTCAACTAGATGGCAAACGAGCAAGTGGGTCTCCTGATGTTAAGAGATTACCACCGCCCATAAACTTCTGAAACACCAGGGGTATTGCAGATGCGTTGCCAACCTAGAGGCCTAAGATGGGATACCTCAAGTGCCAGTAATTTCACCGGCTCTAACTCTCCACTCACTGTTCTCTTACTGTTGCAAGTACCTCAGTCTGATGGTGTGTCCTTGTGTAAGTATTACAGACTGATACTGCTTGCTATTTACATATCAGATTTTGATCCAAGTCTGTCCAGCTGTTTTGGCGTGAAAGAGTAAAACAAACAAACTTTCGCATTTAAAAGTCAGAATAAAATGTGGAGTGAAACGAATTATCTGTAAAAAAATTTTTGCTTAGACATTAGTGAACTCCGTTCTTTATTTGGCAGAAAAGCGAAGGCTTTGCCCTGCACATCCCGATGCCGGGTCATCCTGTGGGCGAGTCCCTGCGGCCCGAAGCGGAGGCCGGCGTCGCGCGGCTCAGGGAACTGATCGCGTCGCATGACGCCGTGTTCTTGCTGCTCGACACGCGGGAAGCAAGATGGCTGCCGACGCTCATCGCTGCTCATTATGGAAAGGTATGCCGTGGAAAATTTAGTCAAGCCATGTGAAGGGTCCACGGAAAGAACGTGTCTAGTCACCTAAGCAACTTTTTGAGTTATAGCGGTTTGAAAGTCATCACGAACAATTACTATGGTTACCATTTATTTTAAAAGATAAAAAAATAGATTTTATATTGTTTTCAGATTATTTAATTCAGTGGTAAGTCATAGTACTTTGTGAGCTCTACATTTTGAGATTAAAATCTAAATTTAAAAAAAAGGTGACTAGGCATTTTCTTTCCGTGGACCCTAATGTAGTAATGTTGACGAGTAGGCACTGTGTTCGAAATAGGACTAGACTGTGGACCATATAAGAATGTAGACAAGATAGACAGGGCTCGGTCTAGCTATTTAGGAAGATAATTTTCGCCGCTCTTTATTATACACTAACTGTGGTGGCTACCTCATGGCGAGGTTGAAAAACAGGAATAAGTCAATTTTGCCGCCCTTAATTTTTTGCCGTTTAGGGCATTTGCCCTGCTTGCCCTCTTTAGATCGGGCCCTGAAAAATAGATAGGAAATTACGATAAGTATAGGAATATTGGCGAATCAGAACAGTGAATCATATGACATCATTCTGCATGGACAAGTTGAGAAAGTGACGAAATCGGACTGTGGACGTAAAAAACCTGGGGGGCTACTACGAAATTGGAAAATCGAAGTTCATATCGTACCGTCCCACCTGGTACTCCACGCCTGATAAATGCTCTTTCACACTAGATTTGAAGACGGCCAGATTGTAGCGATCAGATAACACAGACGCAGGCAGGGCGCTTTGTGAGAATTTTATTGATGCTGACAACCTAAGGGCGAAGACTTCATCTGCCTCTTGTCGACCTAATCATGTTTATGTAATTTGTTTCCAGATAGTAATAAACGCAGCGTTAGGCTTCGATAGCTACCTGGTGATGCGGCACGGGGCGCCCTCAGCCGCCGCCGCCCCGAACGCCCCAGCGACCGCGAACGCGTATCTGCCCGGCGCTGCACTCGGCTGCTACTTCTGCAATGACGTCACTGCGCCGGGAAATGTAAAGCCGCATTCACATTTATCTGTCGTGTTGTGTCGTGACGCATCAAACGGTATCGGTTTCATACATTTTATATGGTTGCGTTCACATTTATCTGATGCAGTGTGTTATTGTGATGGCTTATGTTGTGTCGCATCACAACACAAGCTATAGAGAGAGGCAGAGACAGAGCACCACAACACAACACGACAGATAAATGTGAATGCGGCTTAAGTCTAATTTCACCTTTTTCCCACTACGTCATCCGTGGATACTTAGCGCAATTAGGATTGTGAAAGAAAAAGTACTCATGCTGTGTATTATTTTTTGGTATAGAAAAGTGAATACGCATGTTGAGGACCAGTCACCAGGGTGAAGTGGTAAACTGTCAAGAATGTGATGTTCTGGAACTGTACTGTTGACAGTACAGACCAGACCTACAGTACAGACATGACCTTGAGGTCATATGTCAGATTGCCGGTCCGAATCGAATTAACGAGTACCTAAATTGTAAAGATTTCATAAACTCACAGAATAAAGTTCAACTTGGATCGTCTACCTACGTCCTAGTTTTCAAAGTCAAATGAATTTCATTGCTTATTTCTTATCCATCCCAGCCTATATACGTCCCACTGCTGGGCACAGGCCTCTCAGAATAAGGGGCTATTTCTTATGTGATAAATTAATTAAGTTATGTATACTAAAATTCAATAACTACAGAAAACGTTTTAAAAAGCATTTATCTCGAAATGGTTTTCGATTTACTATACTTTGTAAAAAAAAATAGACAACTCCAATTAGTGAATATAATGCAAGAGGTATTAATTTTTGGACGTATGATTGTTTGTTACAGTCGTTAAAAGACCGGACTTTGGACCAGCAGTGCACGGTGACGAGACCGGGGGTGGCGGCCATCGCTGGCGCCCTAGCCGTCGAGATCCTAGTGGGCTTATTGCAACATCCCTTGAGGTGCCTACCAGTTTATTTACACGTGTTTGAGGAAGTGGGGGGTTAGGTACCTTTAGTTGAATCTATATATGTACAAGGCGTATTTTTATAGGCACAGGCGACGCCTGTTTCATTAACGCACGTTTACGGCGCAACACATTCCGAAAAAGCTAGTGCATCTTTTTAAAAATGCTGTGTGCATGATGCACGGGTTGTTAAATATAATACAGTTCAACTCAGAAGCTGAACCCCTTTTTAATTCGTCACAAGTTCGTCTAAGTTGAAATATTTCACTGTCCCCGTACCTACTGTTTATCACTGCAACAAAGTACTAGGAGGTTAAGCTGGTTATGAGCTTGACTGTAAGTGTACATGCAGGTTGTCCCTAAAATCGACATCAAAGCTGAAGCCGAGTTTAGACTTGCAAGAAAAATCGAGGAAGTTGCATTACATTGTGGCGCTCGATTGGCCATTACAAACTCATTGGCTTTACGGCCTCGCAAGTAATGCAACTAACTTGCACGGTTTTTCTTGCAAGTCTAAACTCGGATTAAGAGAGGATTTTACTATGGTGCATGTTTTTCCCAACTCCCCGAAAGAGGGTGTTGTGCTGTGGCTATTCTCTGTGTAGCATTGAAGAACATCATTTAGCATTTTTTGTTATTTATAATAAGACCTAAAGTATTATTTAAAAAACCATGAGGCTGACAAGACAAGCCTCAAAAAAAAAAGAGAAAAAAAAATAATTAAATAAATGATTGATTATTTAGTTATTTTAAAGCAGCTCATAACAAAGGCTATCGGAACAGAATTCGTAATTTTTTAGGGTTCCAGAGCCAAAATGGCAAAAATGGAACCCTTATAGTTTCGCCATGTCTGTCTGTCTGTCTGTCCGTCGGTCCGCGGCTTTGCTCAGGGACTATCAATGCTAGAAAGCTGTAATTTTGCACGGATATATATGTAAACTATGCCGACAAAATGGTACAATAAAAAATTCAAAAACAATTTCTTTTAGGGTACCTCCCATAGACGTTAAGTGGGGGTGATTTTTTTTTCTCATCCAACCCTATAATGTGGGGTATTGTTGAATTGGTCTTTTAAAATCATTAGGGGTTTGCTAAGACGATTTTTCGATTCAGTGTTTTTTTTGCGAAATATTCAACTTTAAAGTGCAAATTTTCATTAAAATCGAGCGTCCCCCCCCCTCTAAAATCTAAACCACTGGGTGGAAAAATTTGAAAAAATTCAGGATGGTAGTAAGTATATCAAACTTTCAAGGAAAACTTAAGCAGCCTAAGGTATAAAATATACCAAACTTGGAAGATTTCGTATAAAACTTAATTTTTTCGTAATGGCTACGGAACCCTATTTTGGGCGTGTCCGACACGCTCTTGGCCGGTTTTTTCATGCAGAAATAGGCTTGCGTTGGACAACAAAAAAAATTCATAATTTAATATATTGACAGTTTTATACAAGTTTATCTCGAAATCATTTCTAATGTGGCTTTGGTCACCTTTGGTTTTATAGGACTGCCTATTTACCATAGTAAAAGAGGACAAGTAGGTCCACTCCGACGCTTTAGGAGACTTAACTGCCTACTCCGGCGCGGACGCTTAGGGTTGTCGACGTCTATTTAAGATTAATTAATTACCTACCGGCAAATAATTTTGGTACGAAATTTAACTTAAAATTGTCTAATGTATGTGTCTAGAGAAACCAGGTAGATTCTATGCCGTTATATTATTATTATTTTACTAAATTAAAAATGTTATTTATAAATTCGCCGGAACAGTGATGGCGACTGCATGTATACATACTACTCATGTTTACCTACACATAATAGGGCCAATCAACTTTTTTACCAATTTACTTTATTGTAAATAATATAGCTATATCATGTAGGTATCTATTATTTTTTATGTGTCCTTCCACGAAACTATTACAGTACACTTATATACACTAACTAGCGTTTGCCCGCGGCTTCGCACGCGTTAATCATAAGATACAGCAGTTGAATAGAAATTCCGGGATTTTATCAAATTCTCGTGGGAATTCCCTAAAATTACATCGTGGTTTTCATTGACGTTTAATTAAAACACCCATGCCAAATTTCATGACAACTCTAACCCAGCGGTTGTTATTTCGTGATTTTATCCCTATCCCGTGGGAATATCGGGATAAAAAGTATCCTATGTTTTTATCCAGGTTATAAACTAACTTTTTGCCAAATTTCATCCAAATCCGTCCAGCCGTTTCAGCGTGAAGAAGTAACAAACATACTCACTCACTCACTCACACAAACTTTCACATTTATAACATTAGTAGGATTTACAACTATTCCTAATACAAAAAATACGTAAGTACGAGTACGCGAACGTTACTTTTGTTCGTAGTGAGCCTACTTGTTCTCTTTTACTATGCTATTTACAATACATATTTAGTATTAATTACTTTATTACTTCTGTCCTATTACAGAATACACGCCCCAGCACTATGCAATCTGTCTGAGGACACCCAAAACATCCCCGCTGACCTCCAAGGTGTTTTGGGGCCCATCCCACATTCCATCCGTGGTTTCTTGCACTCTTACCAGAGCGTTGCTCCGACCTGTGCCAAATTCAAGCAATGCATTGCATGCTCCGACACTGTCATAGACAAATATCGAAAAGAAGGAGTAGAGTTTGTGTTCAAGGTGCTCAACAGTGGCAGCTACTTGGAGGAAGTTACTGGCCTTTCCGAGTTGCAACTTACGGCGGAAATGACTGATGTGAGTTTATTTGTGGTTGTTTAAAGTATTTAGGCAATGTTGTGTTGGGATAAGAGCGTAGCGAGGTAAGGGTAGGGGGGACAGCTGCCCCCTCTAAGGAATGAAGCTGGTAGGAATGCTCACGAACCTCGGCTCGCGTAGCCTAAACCTTAGATATATTCTTGGGTTTTATCGGCCGTCACATGTGGCACGGGTTTCAAAATAAGTAGGGCAGATGACGCTGCCTGATACTTTTTATGAGGTGTCATAATATTACCTCTTAGATTCGTTTTAAACCATTCTGGCTTAGGGATGACAGCTCCATATATTTTGACACTTTTTAACCCAGGGGTTAACACTTGAACTCAGAATAGCCATTTCTATTTCTTTAATGGATTGACGCCACTAAAATGGTTTCTTTATTGTTTTCAGATCCTCACTTTTTCGGATGAAGACGACGATGAAGACTAACGCAACAAGTGCTTTTAAAAATAACCTCAAGTTTTCGAATATTTTTAATACACGTGAGGGCATTTATTTATTCGTTATTGTTAATGTAGCTTTATGTGAAGCTTTAAGAATACAGTATATCTGTTGCAATGTGATAATCGTTTGCTGGCTCACTATAAAATATACGTTTTATATCATACCTCTACATATTATAATGTATAATAAAATAAATATACATGTTAAAGCATCTAAAACTTTTATTTTACTAATACATTATATTACAAAGATCACATCCTTACTTGCTTTAAATAGTAAATGCGATTTTAACTTTAAAAAATGACACTTCTTGCCACTGAAGTATTGAAATTTGGTATGGATATTTAGTTTCTATAAGTAGTTAACTATGCAAGTCAATAAATAGTAGTCAGCAAAAACACTTGTATACAAAATGATTCCACTAAGTCAACCTCTAGGTATATGCGGACCCGATCACAATGCATATAGGTATAACGACATTTTTAGCAACTTATGTTGGGATACACGATTTTAAAATCAAGTAAAATTTAGTGTACAATTGTGTTTACTATTTAAAACAACTGAGAAGCCCCTTCAAGCTCACATTAACTTAAGGTTTCATGGACAATTGTATAGCGACTGGTTTCGCTTTCTTCGGGTGGTATATTTCCTTGACTGGCTTCGGTGGTTTGATCTTGCGTCCGTGGCGGCCATCTTTGCGGTGCCAGAGCCCCGAGCGAGGGCGGTTGCCGAGCCAGCGGTTACGTTGGGGCGACCCGATAGGGGTGCTGCCGTGCTCTATGTTTGACAGGCGACCTTTGAACAGAATTAAAAGGTTTTAAAATATAGTTGAAGAAGGGAATATAGGTACAGCCATCAGCACCATTATCTGATATAACAAAGCGTGTATTAATATCTGATACATATGAGTCTATTTCTAGGGCCCGTTGGACATGACCTACAGTCTTGAAAAAGAATTTTATTCATTTATTATTAATTGGTTAGCCACCTTACAGACCGGCAAATATACAGGGTAGCCTATTTAGAAGGGTCAGTATGGGTAACTCAGAAACTATAAAACATGAAGATCTGGTTTGCACTTTCTTTTCACTTAGTATAGTCATCATCATCATCATTTTCCAGCCTATATACGTCCCACTGCTGGCACAGGCCTCCTCTCAGAATGAGAGGGCTTGGGACATAGTTCCCACGCGGGCCCAGTGCGGATTGGAACCTACCACACACCATTGAATTGCTTTGCATGTGCAGGTTTAGGTAAATTTCAAATGTAATTCCGCACATGAATTCGAAAAACTCAGAGGTGTGAGCCGGGTTTGAACCCACAATCCTCTGCTTGAGAGACCATAAGTCAAACCAGTCAACCACCATGGCTATAGCGGCTGAGTATAGTACGTACAAAGCATTAAATACACCAACAACGGCCATGCAGTGTTGGTCGAAGCTGAACAATCTCTTGGACGGCATCTGGACAACGATACGGTCGTCTTGCTTCCTCAGTATCGTGCCGTACGTACCGGCCGCGTGGATATAGAGACCGCCTTTACCTGCCGTCACATAAAAAACGATGCAAAACTAACTAATAGAAAAATTAAGTATAAATAACAAGAACTTTGATATTTATTATTTAGCGCGCCATCCATCTTCAAAGTATCGCTCGAGAAAGAGACGGCGCTCTAAAACTGCGCGCTTAGTCGCATAGTGTGTATGGGGCCTTATGTGTCTTGCAAGAACAAAATAAGCAGCAATTGGAATAAAAGATCATAATTTATTTTGGGTCATGTAGTATTTAATAGTAGATTGTACAACGAGAGTATAAACGAGCCTACTCTATTTCTACATTATCAATTTCAAATCAGTTTTTTGCATTGCACTCTTTTTAAAGGAACACATTTGTTATTACATTTATTTATTATAGGTTTATTTTTTTTTCCTACTTGTATTTTCACCACAGACTAGATAATTTAAACATACCAGGTTCTTTCTCAACGCAGTGCACAAATGTGCCAGTAGGCAGTGCTCCTAGCACATAGGCATCACCTTCATTTGCACGAACTGGAACACAAGGATACTTATTTCATCCTGTTCAAGAATTCATCAATGTTACTGCAAAAAATAGCAAATTTGAGATTTCGTGGCTGGATAAACACAAAGATATTTTAATTGTAACACTCTCCTAAACATTGTGCATTGTCATTGGCACTGCAGTATCATGACATGTAACATTTTATTATTGTACACTTCATACTGGGGAGCTGAATGTGAAACCCTGTTGGGCCAATCAACTTTTTTACCGACACTAATCTGCCTGCGTCATTTTTCAAACAATTGCAGATTTTTGTAAGTAAACTTTTTTTTTCTGTAATTTAGTAGATGGTGTACATGAATACATGCCATCCTACGTAAGTTTAAGCTATTAAACCGTGAAATATCTTGTTGGAAGTACGATTTTTTGGTAACGCCAGACAATTTTGGTAACTCAGGAGACGCCCAGTGTCGGTAAAATAGTTGATTGGCTTGTTATCTGTATTAACCTATCACTCATCACTCATTGTAGTTTTTGAGTAAAATGCCTTGACATACAGACAGATGGACAGGATGACACTATAAAATTGAACCAGCAGTTGTAGCCTATATAGTTGAACCGGGTCCATATTGACTCGCATAAAATCGATCCTCCGATTTTTTTTCCTGCTACCGATTTGTAGCCAGAATCATCACTCTTCCGAATTTTTAACTTCATAATTTTATTTGTCATAAATTTGTACTACTACCAACTGAGGTCATAATGGTAATTTTATCAGAATATCGTAATTCATAACGTTGTCACTAAGATTATGTTTGTACTAATAATGCTGGTTTTCATATTTCTTTCATTCATAATCATCAAATTCAATTAAACTTGTTAATCATAATTTAAACATCAATACAGTTTTTTTACATTTATTTTACGTTAATGCGATGTTGGAACTGGAGTGAAAGTTTTTATATATTATTATCAATATGGAGGAGACATAAACGAATATAAAATAGTCCCATATGATGATATTGATGAGATTATTTTCTTAAATTGTGATTATCCTACTTTACTAGTGGCAGTTTGGTCCTGTAGTGGTTGCAGTTCTAACCTAACCTAACCTATATTAATGGCAGTAGTTTGGTTAGTAGGGGTTGCAGTTCTCACCTAACCTAACCCACTTTACTGGTAGCAGTATGGTTTTGAGGGAGTTGCAGTTTTAAACTTAACCTAACCTACATTTCTGACATCTAAAAAACTTATAAGACGATTGAGGGTAAAATTCATATAAAATTGATTTGCTGACAAATTGTTTTTTCTTTGTTACTTACATTTATTGTGGTTAAATAATGTCTGCAGTAATATAACATCTAACAGATGGTGATTGCTTCGCCCATTGATAGTGTTGTCATCAAAATACTTATTTTATCACATTTTTTTTTTACTAAACGAAAGCAATGCTGTATGACAGTGAAGTTTATAGCTACAAATAAGTCTGCTTTAAAAATATATGATAATGAAGTTTTAGATGATTCCGCTCGTTGATTCGTTGGTGTACACACGTGCCGGTGCATATCTCTAAGAATAGTGATCTCGGTTCATACCTGGTAGTTTTTACTAATATTGGTGTTGGTTTAT